>NC_047121.1:59477748-59655248 GCF_902500255.1 Thalassophryne amazonica | reverse complement strand
TTGCTATGTGCAAAATGTACAAACTTAAATGAAATGTCAAGTTGTACAGAATTTAAAGTATGTTCATATACCATATTTTTAAAACTATGATGCATCTTTTTTCTGTATTATCAGAACTTTAATCTGGGATTTTTGTCCATTGTTGTAGTGTATTTTTATTAGGGGCACTTATTCCTTTATTATTGGAATGTATTTTGTTTACTGCTTTGATTCCAGGGAAAGTCCTGTATAAATAGTTGTTGTTATTATTGTGATTAGATTAGATAGAATTGTATTAATCCCTTGGAAAGGCCCCCTTCAGGGAAATTGAGGTTCAGCTGCATTGTATAGCAGCACACAGGATAAGAAGCACACAGAATATCAAAAGTGAAAGTAACACAACAGTTTGCAAATATAAATATGAAGGAAAGCATTTTTCCCAGTTTATATGACATGTTGGAGTATAAGTCTCAGGACCACCCAAACTAGTATAAAAAAAAAAGAAAAAAAAATGCAATTTATACTCTGGAAAATACACTGTGATTGAGTAATTCATCTGAGTAATTAGTTTAATTATTCAGATGAATTACTCAATCAAAATAGAATGTCCAACATTATTAAACAACAACAATAACAACAACAAAAAAAATTATTTCATGTCATGAAATAATAAATATAGACATAAAATGAATGTATGTCGAGTACTGGCACAAATTTAAACAAGTCGGGACGGATACATGAACATTTCAAAGTCACCAAATATATCATTTACATGAGTTGTTACGGGACAGAAACCGTATGGTACTGTGTGGGAATTCTGCCTCAAGGACACAGTTCTTAAAAGCTGACTATGTGTGCAAGAATGAGAGTAGTGAGGGAAGCCATCAAAACACCCATGACCACTTTGAAGGAGTTACAAGCATCTTTGGAACCTGTCTGGAGACACTTTACATTGTAACGTCTTTCTGCTGCATCATTAGTTACGCGGAGTCATGGCAGGATTTTCCTAACAGTCAGTTTGCCAAAAGCAAGATGGTCGACCTGAGCCTAGACTTCATCTGTTTGCTGCAACAAAATCCTTCTCTATCCCACTCTGTGACTGGTGACACAGCAGACAAAAGTCCAGTCACAGCCACAAAAACCTGTAACTCCATCAAAGTTGCCATGGGTGTCTTGGTGGCTTCCCTCACCAGTCTCCTTCATGTACTCATAAATTACCAGTAGTTCTGCTCAGGACTGTGTATGTTGTGTGTTGTAGCTGTGGATGGCAGAGGATTGTTGGCTCCAGGCGAGGCTCTACTTGGGCCTGGAGCATTCGCCCGAGCAGCAGGACAGTGACTCACTGTGCTTCAGCATTCTGGTTGGCCACAGCCAGAGTCACACCTTCAGGGTAGAACTGGCCAGTGATCTGGCAGCCTGGGAGAAGTCCTTCCAGAAAGCAGTCTTCATGGAAGTGCAGCGAATACAAGTGAGTATTTAATAAGTGAGGCGCAACAGTACCACAGACTCATACGCTTGTAGGTTGACAGTAACTTTCTTCCAAATGTGGTGGGGGGGCAACAGCCAGACCTGAAAGGTTGAGTGATTTTGTGCTTTGGGCACTCCAGGATTCCTGCTGAAATCCAGCACCAACTTTAGGATTATTATTACATCTGTGAACAGATGGTGTTTTTTTGAGGGCAGACCTGAAACACACTCAGCGTGGGTTCTTCTTAGCAGCCTCGATGTTCTGGATTTGGCAGGTTGCTTGTGCTTTACGATTTTTTATTCTCTAAAACGTAGAAGTCAGGCAGCGTTCAGTTTGTGTTAAATTATTAGAGGCATTAAACTTGAACAGCCTCGATTATTTGTCTTCACCTCAGTGGGTCGTTAAATTGCTGCCTAAGCAGGTACTTCTGAAGTACGGCGAGTGCATTTTTAATGAGCTTGAACGGCAGCTGTGTCCCGTCTATCAGGACCAGCGGTACCGAAGTCGTGCCATAACGAACCGAGAAGGTGCCAAAGACTTTGGCTGCAGAGACAAGAGTTTATCAGTGAACTGGGTACAGTGTGACCGAACCAACCCCCCTGAGCCAGCTCATAGGTGACGGCAGGAAGGACAAACTCCGTTTGGTCTTTGTTAAGGAAAAAACCTCAACCAGGCCAGAAACAGAGGTGTGACCCACTGCTAAGACCATTCGAAACAGTTACAAACAAATAGGAAAGAGTGCCAAGTCCTTCTTAAGCCCAAGGTTTTGAGTTGGATGAGATGTTTCAGAGTCCTCGTCAGGGTAACAGGCTATTCTTGACTAGATTAGATAGAACTTTATTAATCCCTTGGGAAGACTCCCTCAGGGAAACTGAGGTTTCAGCAGCACTGTATAACAGCACACAGGGTAAGAAGCACACAGAGCATCAACGGTGAAAGTAGAAATATAAATACCAGAAATACTGCTCGCTACTTCACAAACATATCAGCAGTGGTGTTGTTTTTAGGGGCGGTGTGGTGGTGCAGAGTCAGCTGAGTGCTAATGAATAGGGTCAAAAGTTCTAACTTTTGAGATAAACTCTGAAAACAGCTGCGTCCTTTGGGAAGTTCGTTCTTTCTTCTTCCTCCTCCTCCTCTACTTTCTTTCTGTCTTCTTCCTCCTCCACTTTCTTCCTCTTCCTCCTCTTGCTTCTTCCCTGTTCCTCCTCTTGCTAATGAATCTGGTCAAAAGTTCTAACTTGTGGATAAACTCTGAAAACAACTGCTTCCTTTGGGAAATCCCGTTTCTTCTTCCTCCTTCTTCTTCCTCCTCCGTCTTCCTCCTCCTCCTCTTCCACTTTCTTCTATCTTCTTCTTCCTCCTCTTGCTTCTTCCTTCTTCTTCCTCTTACTAATGGATAGGGTCAAAAGTTCTAACTTTTGGGATAAAGTCTGAAAACGGCTGCTTCCTTTGGGAAATCCTTTCTTCTTCTTCTTTCTTTCTTTCTTTTTCTTCTTCTTCCTTCAATCTTCTTCCTCCTCCTCCACTTGCTTCTTCCTTCTTCTTCCCCTTGCTTCTTCCTTCTTCTTCCTCCTCCCCTTCCTTCTTCCTTCTTCTTTTACAGTTTAAGGAAAGTGATTATTACACATCTAATGTGTACCATCAGCTAAAATGAAGTTGTTGAGGACTGCACAGTAAATCTCAGCCGTGGACGCTCTTTGTTTTGCTTGAACTCGTCTGTGTTTCTCTGGTGTCTCATCGCTGAGCTTTCACATGAGCTTAATCACACTTGGTCCATTGGGGAATTTAAGAAAGCACGGCACATGTCAGTTCGGACTCTTCATGAAAGAGCCAGCGGTGACTTATCTAATCTTACCCTCTTCCTTTCACCCCTCAAATGCAGCCAACCGAAGATAATGTCAGAAAGCACAACAAAGCCCGAGGGCTGTGATGCTCAGGAAGACCCTTAACGTAGGACATTTATATAAATATTACAAAGCCCAGCACCTGTCACTGGAAATCTGCATCATCACCAGAATTTAAAATAAATAAATAAATCTTTTGTCAACAGGGGCACGAGATATACTGTAATTAAATGGCTTCCTGTGTCAGGACTTGTCCTTCGGAAACCTACGTGCGAGTATTCTACCAGTGAATATTACAGCCGACTCTGGGATGAGACATTTGCTCTTTAGCAAAGAAAAAATATCATCTGGCAGTTTTGGGAAGCATGTGTAAGCTGATTATGTTTAGAGTGGTCACCAACAGTTTAGTGTCATATTTTACTGGACTTAATGACTTTTCCTGTTAATTTCCCAGCTTTAAAATGCGTGAATGTGCATGAAATGAGTGCAGCTTTACATTACTGCTGTTTCCAAAAAAAAAAAAAACATACGTTTAACGTTTCATATATCATATTGGCCTGAATATAAAACCATATTTTCCCCTCATCAGTCCACAGCACCTTATTTCAAAATGAAGCTGGCTTCTCCAAATGTGCTTTAGCATACCTCAAGTGACTCTGTGGCGTGTACTCAGAAAAGGCTTTCTCTGCATTACAGCATCATACAGCATCTCTTTGTGCAAAGTTCGCTGTATAGTTGAACAATGCACAGAGACACTACCTGCAGCAAGATCATGTTGTAGGTCTTTGAAGCAGGTCTGTGGGTTGACTATGACTGTTCTCACCATCCTTCGCTTCAGCTTATGAGATTTTTCTTGGCCTGCCACTTCAGGCCTTAACTGGTACTGTGCCTGTGGTCTTCCATTTCCTCACTATGTGCCTCACAGTGGAAACTGACAGCTGAAATCTCTGAGATAGCTTTTTGTATCCTTCCCCTAAACCATGATGTTGAACAGTCTTTGTTTTCAGGTCATTTGAGAGTTGTTTAGAGGCTCCCATGTTGCCACTCATTAGAAGAGATGCAGAGGGGAAACATTTGTAAATGGCACCTTAAATACACCTTTCTCCGATTGGATTGACCTGTGTAAGGGAGGTCAAGGGTCAATGAGCTTACAAACCAATTTTGTGTTCCAATAATTAGTGCTAAATGCATTCAAATCAATAAAATGACAAGGGTCTCTCTCTCTCTCTCTCTCTCTCTCTCTCTCTCTCTCTCTCTCTCTCATATATATATATATATACACACAATTTGATTCCCACTGCTTTTATAATGTAGTCCTAAGTAATGCAGACTCTTAAAAAAAAAATCGATTGCATCTATCCTTTTAATCCAACATCCATCATCAAACAAAAAAGCAGTTTGTCATTGGAACCAGTTCTTTGTGGTGACCTTTCTAAAACGTGTACTGCTGCTTCAATTTTTCTCTTTTCTCTGGGCACTGTTTCATAGTGTGGTAGATGGGATAGATGTCGATTTTTGCATTCCTCAAGGATTTGAATCTTCATTGGACCTTGTCCATCATCTGTACCTCCTAGTGAGTCCATCTGTTGGCTTTTTTGTCTGTTGTGGTTCTTCTGCCCATTTCTTCTTACTTTCACTTACATAAATGCCGCTTGGTCTTCATCTTGTCATGCATGAGTTTGACCCGTTGGAGTCGAGCCCCACCCAGCGCATTTCATTCCACTCTGATGTACATAACTCACAGCAGGGACCCCAAAAAAGGTTCAGAAAAATAACTTGCAGGGCTGGTCCCTGCGGCGGAGACATGCTTAAAGGTGTCGGACCCCCTGAAATGATGCCATGGAAATTTATGATCCCAGTGAAGTCGGAAGGAATCAATAAAGACTTTGAATGAGGTAAATTATGATTTATTCCCTGCAGTGAAAGTTCTCTGAAATTATCATAAAGAACACTGTGTCAGTAACACACAGCTTTATACCCAACGGTTACCAAGGTCAAGTTTGGAAATGGTGAGGAACCAGCTACAAGCCGACACCACAGAAGCCACAAGAGTGAACGCTGATTTAAAAAAAACCTGGAGCAGTCACAAAGGGAAGATGAAGTCTCGGAGTAATAAATCTGATCGGCACCTGCTCGCAGGCCGCTAACCCTAAGTCATGGCGCGTCGTCCGTCTGTTGTGATAGCTCAGAAACTGTCTAACTTTTTTTCTAATTTGGCAGGGCGTAATATGGGTCAATGACATTGTTTCCATCTGAAAATCATATTCGTAGATTTGTTTGTTTAGAAATGGTAGCCATTTGTATTCAAAAACAGACAATTTGGGTATTGGATCAATTTTCTAAAAACTGTCTGATATAACTTCTCATTTAATATAACAAGGGCACAATATTGGTCATTGACACTGGTCCCATCCCAAAATTATTTGTGTAGATTTATTTGTTTATAAATGGCGGCCATTTTTATGTAGAAACTGGCCATTTTGCCTTGGGCTTAATTGGGCCTGTAACCCACAGGGCCCTTGGCACTCTAGTTACGAACGTGTTAATATTTCTCGTTAAATGTTTATCGGGGTTACGGAAGGCTTGTTTTCAGGTTCAGGCCCTCACTTTTGTTTCTGCACTCATCAGGCTTGCCGCAGAACAAAATAATTAAATATTTGTTGATTATGGCTCCACCTGCTCATATTGATGTGCTGCATGGAGGGAAATCTGCAAACCAAATATTAATTCATGTGTGTTGACTTGCAACTACAAAAACAAACAAAAGCCCCCAAACTATCACAATACAGTGGTTTTCCCTCATGCACGGTCCAAACAGTGCATACTTTATTCTCTGTTCTGTGGATGTGCAGAGAATAAGCTTTTAAATGTGGAATTTATGAGTGAGCCCTTCTGCTGTGCATAATTATCACTGGAATGTTCAGTGAATATATCAAAGGACTGAAACAAAATGTTGACTGAAGGTGTGACGCAGTATTTTAGTGTTCATCACTTCTAATCAGATTAATTGTCCTATAATTTGCAACAAAAGCAGCAGGGAAAGTCAAAACATATTTTCCGTGAGCTTGTGGATTTCAAGCTGCGTGCACGTTTTTCTCCCATTGTCAGTATAAAAGTAAACCTGGAATATGATAATTGAGCTTGTTTTTATTTATTTTCAGTCTTTCGTGGTGGATGTGTGGAGCGCAGTCCTTTTTGGAAACCAATGAAAGTGAGGAGAGATTTAATTTTCTTGGGATTGTGTTGGAGCTAATTAAGCGAGCATCCCGTGGCTCCGGAGGAGTGCTTGGCAGAGTCCATGGACTCACCCTCACATCGACTGGATGTCGGTATTGGATAAACATTAGTGATGGAGTGAAAGCAAATGTGGTCCGGCTTGCACTTTAGCTGAGGATCAGAAGTGGCCTGATCAAACCCAGTATTTATTTGCTTTTTGTCATACTTAAAGGTGTACCGCCAATGGGTTTTTTAAAACTTAAGTCATGAAAAGAATTTTCTTTGGCACCACTATAACACTGGTCAACGCGATTTTTCTTGCATGGAGTTTTTCCAATGGATTTTGGGTAATTTGGGGGCGCTGAATCCAAATCTGGTGTTTGTTTTTGCCAATCAATCACATTTTTGAGATACAAAAACATCTTTTAAAAAATTGATATTTTATGCTGAAAGTTAAAAGCTCAACGTTGTATTTAAAGCACGCATATATGAAATAATGTTTGCAGTGAAAGGCAGCTACTCCCTTAAGAATGCATTTCCAAAATTACTTTTATGCTTGCGCCCTTTTTGTCCGTTATTGACCTCAGTATACAAATACTAAATAAGTGAAATATATTTGAAAAAATGCAATCTAGAACATTATGTTGATCACAGGTAAGACACCACTGAAAAGCTAATTGTTTCTTAGTTTTGTGCATGATTAGTGGCGTCAAACGCGTGATTGAATGACAGACAGCCCGCAGAAGGCAGAAAAGTGCTTACAAGCAGGCATCTATGCTAGATCAAGTCCTTATATAGTAAGGTTTCACATCAGGGGCGATGCCAAAAATAATAATCATTTTTTGGCCATTTTTGGGCCAAAAACCCCCATTTTTGGGTCAAAATTCAAAATGGTCTAATCCTTTTGATATGCATATCAACTTACTCGTCTTGATGAGTAGAGTTCAAAATATATAGTTTGACCTATTTTTGACCTTGCATTACGTCACAATGACCAAAAATGTGGAAAGGTCAATGCACTTTTCGTGAAGGGTCAAATTCATAAAATCTGTTATGATGGTCCGATTATGACAATTTTGGTGTCTAATTGTGTTTTCTTGCACAGGAAAACCAATAAGACAACTTGCATAGACCATTATGTCAGTCTTAGCTATGAAAATACAATTATGTCAGATAAGATGGGTCTATTGATTAACTTTATCCAACTTCAAAATGGTTGACATCAAAATTGATCATAATTGGTCTCTTTTACATCAAGCACATTAATTAAATATAAGAATTGCATAAGTGTTTTTTATGAATATAAAGAAAATCAGAATACAAAAGCAAAGACAGACATTTTAGAGTACACTATGGCTAATTTATTAAATCATTTTTATGATTCATTGTTTCCATTACACAACACACACTTGATATCTCAAGTATCAGAACCATTCAAAATAAGTTCAATACACCCACTGTCGTTATTTTTTTGGTTATTGGTACCACAACAATAAACGACAACAATAAACAGCGAATGACTAACGTATAATGTACAGTGATTATAAAGTACTCACCCTCAGCAAGAACTAAGCATCTGTCCAATCTTCAATCATAGATGAGTTTTTTGTCTCTATTGTGACAAATTTTGAGTGACAAATTGGCAGCAAAAAAAAATAACCCCTTTCTTCCTGGTTGTCTGCAGTGACATTACAGGGTCTTTCTAAAAAACCCCAGGGATTTTCAATTTAAAAGCACTCATGCATAAACGGTATCGATCTCTGAAAACAGATGGAGAGTATTTCCTGAAGGCAGGTACACACAACTGGAAAAAAAAGACTGATGCCTGAAAAAAATGCTATATGGATGCAGGGCCTACGTCTTATGGTGGGTCGCATATTACAGTTAATCTAAATATTTGGTTTTACTTTTGTATAAAGCTACTGTCTATCAAAAAACCTGCTTGCTTTAATTGGCTTTTTTTTTGTGCCTTTTTAGTTTTTCACTTTTTGGGTTCATGTTCTGGATGAATGTGGAACACTGAAGAGAAACTTAAAAAAAAACACAAAAAAAGCTTCTCTTTGTCTTGTTGTATAAATTGCAAATGTCCCTGCTGCTGTCAGGCTCAGCATCATTTCCTGTTTCTAATTCCCACTGAGAACTCCGTCCCAATTAGTCATGTGTCATCAGTGTTCATCGCGTCCATGCAAAGTCTTACATGAGGTGACAGGATGAACTTAAAGGCCAGACTGCTGCTGGGACTTATTTATTATTTATTTATTTTATTCCAGTCACTGCTGAACTCTTGACACGGCTGCAGACGTCCCGTTGAGGTCTGTGGGCGGAAAACGACGGTACAGTCCCGTACGGTGGTCACCGCGCTCCATAATTAAAGCCAGCATGTCTCCTCTGCCGTCTCACATTAAAGTGGAATAAATGGTGAAACCCAAAACACAAGAACATGTTCCACTCGATCGGTGCTCTTTTTTTTCAGGGACACACGTGATGCTTCTTCAGCACTCTCAGGATTGTTTACTGCAGCGTTGCGTCCCGAGCGTCATCGCTTCGTCTCACTTGATCGCTTCGCGCGTCACACACAAAAAACATCTGCTAGTGCTTCCAGAGCAGTCGCTCGTTAACGGCCTGCTGATTGTGACGGCAGAATCGCTGTCGACCGCGCCACTCGACGAGCTCGAGGAGCAGTAACATTGCCATGGTAACATCATGGGAAATAACTTCATTGAAAGATACAATAATAGTTTAAATTTGGGCACAAAAAACAAAGTTACTTTAAAAAAGAAACAAGGTGAACAAAATGATTAGATGTCTGTAAATTTGATGCATCAGATCAATAACCAATCAAGGTAATTCAAAACATTTTTGTCCTCCGTACACAGAAAAAAAGGCTTCCTCCCCAACCCCCCAATAAAACATCAACGTATGTACAATTTTGGCGTGGTGGTGGTGGGAAAAACATACTATGGAACATCTACCAGGGACAACAGATGGAAAATAGTCGATGGCTGTCGTAGCTGTTTACTTCACTGTATGGTGATGTACATGAACTTGCACTGTCCCTTCACAAATATATATATATATATATATATATATATATATATATTTAGTATTATTAAGATCCTACCACCTTACCTACAATTTGTACATGTTCAATAAAGCCCCTCTATCGATCAATCAATCAAACAATATTTATGTTTATGTGCTTTTGACAAGAGTGGAAGTTAGCTTTGAGTTAGCGTGCATGCTAACATCTGTGAAATGTCTTGTAAATCACTCTAGAGGTGTCATCAGGTTAGAAAAACAGCACTTTCAGTTTTTGCTTGCTTTTACGTAGTATATGACAAAAAGGTTATGTTTACACACAAACGAAACAGAGTTTGCAGCTAGCTACCAGCCTATGACATCAACACGCTAACATCCGCTAGATGTATTGTAAATCACTTCAGATGTATTATTAGGTTTCCAAAAACAGCGTTTTCAGTTTTAGCAGTGTTTATTTCTTTCTAGCTTTTACAGAATATATAAGAAACATGTTACATAAATGAAGCGTTTTTAGACAGGCTTGCCACTTACATCACAGGGCCGCTCTACTCTGATTGGCTGTCACTTCCGCCAAAAACAAAATGGAACAGATTGAAATAGAATGTGATGTTTTAAGCTCTTAAAATAGGCCAGGGTTAGCCATATTTGAACATGTTCAAGGTCTTTGTCTCAAGAATGTTTCCTGTGAATTTGAGGACTCTGGCAGTAATAGGCCTGGAGTTATGCTGAGCACAGACAGACGGACGCAACTTCTTCACAATACCCGATGGCCATATTTAATGGTCTCAGGTAAAAATCAAGATTACAAGCCAAGGTCAGATTTCTGTATTTTTTTTTTTTTTTTTTTGACAGAAATGTTATAAACCTCAGCCCAGTGCTGACGGTATGGTAACTCTGCTTTATGATTTGTAGCCTTTGTGCAGGAAATATCTTTGTAATAATATTAATGATTACAAATTCTCTCTTATCAGTCCAAAAGCTACATGTGCAGCAGTCAGGGGAGCGCGCTGCGCTTCACTGTGGATTTTGGATCGGGCTTCACCTGCTCAGACGCCACTTCAAAGGTACGTCGGTGCTCAGATTCTTGTTGTCGTCGCCGCGCCAACATCCTCACTTCTTTTTATGGAATGACTTTGTGTTACTTCATCAAAGCATGATGTTTAAAGATGTATTTTTAATAAATCAGAGCGTCGATGAGATCCACAGAGTGCCATTGTTACCGAAGATGCATTTTCAGATGATCTTGGCAGCGTCTGTGAATTCGAGTCAGCGCCACAGCGAATAAATTGCGTATTCTTTGAATTACTCAGAGATTGATGCAGTACTCATCTCCAAAGTATTCTTTCATTATGGGTAGTGACGCTCCTTCAAAGTAGTACTGCACAATGAAAATGTCGGGTCCTTATCACGCAGCGCTCTTTGAGGTAGAAAGCCGTATTAAATGTTTCTGCTCATTATTGAAATCTCGGTGCCGCGTTGGATAATCCCTTCATGTCTTTGTAGACGGTGCTGTGGAGGTACAAGTTCTCTCAACTTAAAGGCTCATCTGATGATGGGAAAACCAGGGTAAAGCTCCTCTTCAAGAACGCTGAAAGCAAACAAATAGAAATGAAGGTAATAAAAGAACTTGCGCGTTTATTCTGCAGCTAGCTAGGAGCCAGTAAGCAATTGCTTTTTAAGTTTTTAAGCTTATAAATGTAGTGTGAAGGCTGCAACAACTAATAAATAAAAAAGTACCCAATCAATCCCAAAAAATGGGCGGAAATAATTTGCATTAGCTGAGTCACCAAAGCTGAAGCAGAAAGACTTCTCAGATAATGACAGTTAAGTAGAGGGAGGGAGTAAAATCAACATGAAAACAGCCAGAGAGAAGTTAATCACCAAAACAGAGGCCGGGCCTCCTTTTATTGTGTGTCTGTTTTAGATTGATGTCTCCCAAAGTGTTTGATCAGTTGATCAAACGCGGGACATCCTGGGAATTCATAGGCTTCCCAAGAAGTTGCTGGACATCAGCCAGCTTGTACACAGATACTGAGTGTTGTGCAGAGCAGAGACAGTAAAAACTGGTGTTCTTCAGTGATGTGTTCTGGTTCCTACATTGTACAATGTTTGCATGGACTGGGTGTTTGGTAGGGTTGTGGAAACCGGTGACCTGTGGGTGTTCACAATAATAGTAGCATCTGCTGTTGACGCTACAAACTCAAAACTATTATGTTCAAACTGCTTTTTTAGCAATCCTGTGAATCACTAAACTAGTATTTAGTTGTATAACCACAGTTTTTCATGATTTCTTCACATCTGCGCGACATTAATTTTGTTGGTTTGGAACCAAGATTTTGCTCGTTTACTAGTGTGCTTGGGGTCATTGTCTTGTTGAAACACCCATTTCAAGGGCATGTCCTCTTCAGCATAAGGCAACATGACCTCTTCAAGTATTTTGACATATCCAAACTGATCCATGATACCTGGTATGCGATATATAAGCCCAACACCATAGTAGGAGAAACATGCCCATATCATGATGCTTGCACCACCATGGTTCACTGTCTTCACTGTGAACTGTGGCTTGAATTCAGAGTTTGGGGGGTCGCCTCACAAACTGTCCTGCGGCCCTTGGACCCAAAAAGAACAATTTTACTCCCATCAGTCCACAAAATATTCCTCCATTTCTCTTTAGGCCAGTTGATGTGTTCTTTGGCAAATTGTAACCTCTTCTGCACATGTCTTTTATTTAACAGAGGGACTTTGCGGGGGATTCTTGCAAATAAATTAGCTTCACACAGATGTCTTCTAACTGTCATGTCAACGTTCATGTCTCTTGGTCCTGAGCCTTTGAGATTGAGAAGTGCCTGGGAAGGTCTTATGGAGTCATCAGGATTCTGGACAGAGGTGTTTGGTGATACTTATATCTTTGCAGGAGGGTAAAGGTCCACATCTTTAGGGTCCCAGTGAATCCTGCCTTACTGTATGGTTGTGAGACTTGGATGGTAACCAGTGACCTAAGGCGATCACTGGATGTCTTTGGCATCAGGTCTCTTCAGAGGATCTTTGGGTAGCACTGGAATGCCTTTGTATAAAATGAGCAGTTACTTAGAGGGACTAAGATGAGGACAATCACTTGTATTGTCCAGGAACATCAACTTGGACAATTTGACCATGTGGACCCTTTCTCTGTGCATGAACCAGCATGTAGGGGCCTGTGTGTTGAGGACCCAAGTGGCTGGAGAAGACCAATGGGATGTCCACATCTCACCTGGCTACAGCAAATAGATTATTCTAGAGATGTGGGTATGGACCGGTTGTCTGCCTAGGTTGCCAGCCAGGACCCAAGGTGGTTCTGTGGTGTCATGGATGTGGCAAACCACTGCACCAGCACATGTTCCCAGACTTGAGTCTCCCTTGTTGGGCGACAACCTTTTAGGTCATAGTGATGGGATGTGCACAACATCATGTATCTGATACCTCCAACTCCTCCATCAGCATCTTGGTCGCAATTCTGAGATTTTGTTGGACCTCTAGGACGAAGTTTGGTTAATTCCTAATCTGGGCCACCTTCCTGTGAAGTCCACGTGGTCCCAGGGTTGTTATATTTGGTACCACAGGTCTTTTTGAGATGGTTCCTAACGAGGAACCAGATTTTGGGAGAACTGTGATTTTGCTGAAGAAGCACTGACTTAGTTCTTTAGATGTTTTTCTGGTTGTACTGGTAAGCCCTTAAATACACTCAAAGTTAACCCCAAATTATGCCTGTTTGTCTCTCAGAAGCTTGTAAATCATTCCATCAGTTTCTAGAATCTTTTGGAATATTCCCTGTTGGGTTTATCTTTTATATATAAACTGGAAATCTGACAGTGAATAAAATCAGATACATCAAAGTTATAACTGATATTCTTAAATAACTATATGGAAATAAACCGAGTGTTTTAACTGATTTAACACACCTTGTTTGCTAAAATGGAATCTGTGCAGTTGAGGAAAATTAACTTTTAAAGTGTTTAGGTAAAGGGTATGTAAACGTATGGTTTATTTGCTTAAATGTTTTAGTGAAGATGACCTGAAGCCTTGTTTTTTATTAAATTATTAAAAAAGTAAAGTATTAAAAATTGTTATTAATGTTAAAAAGTTGTTGAATTAATTGATGTTTGTTAGTTTCAGCTCTGTTTTAACAATTTGTGAGACTTGTGCTGAAAAAACAACCAGATTGTTGATGGAAAATTCCGTTTTAATAAGACAGTATTGTAAATTAATAATGCTGGTCAAAAAAATAAAATAGAATTTCTTGCATGGACTTTGAGAACTGATTTAGGATAACTTTGGGGTGCTGAATCTGAATCTGAGCTCAGATTTCCTCTATCACATCACGTCTTTTGCAGTCTGCATGTTCCGTGTTGATGGATTATGCAAAAGTTGCTCATTCACTCATGAGTTTGACGGCACTAATCGTGCACAAAAACGGCTTCAAAAGCAGAGTTTTTTAAACCTGGTTGACAAAATGTGAACAAGAGCCGTAATATTGTTTAGAAGAGGTGAGCGAGACTGTAGCTTTTGCGTCATTGCTTGATACGAGAAATATGTTTTCATCTCTCAAAAATGTGATGTGATTGGCCAGATTTGGATTCGGTGCCCCCAAATTACCCAAAATCTGTTGAAAAACTCCATGCAAGAAAAAAATAGTGTTGACCAGTGTATTATCAGAATTTGCAGAGGTCAATGTGGCACGAGTTTGTGTTTTATAAATGTTTGTGTTTTAGACATTTGAGGCATGTAATAACCAATGCTTTTTTCTGTCGTCTCGCCTGTTTTCAGGAACTAGAGTTTGGCAATCTCACAGCCGTCCTCCACTGTATTCATTCTTTTATCGCTGCCAAAGTGGCCTCTATGGACCCTCTCTTTATGTGCAGTCAAACCTACCCGGGAAACTACATGAACATTTAAGACGACGTCCTTGTGGTCACGTGCACCTGCAGCAAATCAGCACGAATTTATGCACAAAGTTGTATCTCGTCCTTATTTTTTACATGAACTCCATAATGTGTGGAGGGGTGGCTGAACAGCAGAAAATGTTTTGTCCACACACTAACAAATTGACTTTTTTTGCCACCTTATTTTAAGTTAAGGAGACTGGACATGCTACTGTAGCATTCATGTTGCTGTACAGTGTGTAACTACTGCTTTATCTATAACTATGTGAAAAGAATCCCATGTTTGAGAACCTGCAGCCGCTGTATAAAGGCTTTTCATTCTCTACATGTGATGACAGACTGAATTATTGTTAGCTTTCTCATGGGAAATATACAGTAAATTTGTTGAATTTGGACATTTTCACCGAGTCCAGCAGGGAAAATTCTCCCTTTTATGCACAAATGACAAATTTCTTCTGTTTTTTGGAGGGGATTGTGGGTAGAAATGTTGAGAAATCACACAAAACCATTTGTTTTAGCTGTTGTTACATATCGTTAAGAAGGACCCTACAAGAACCCACATGTTGGGATTTGCTATATGACAAAAATATCACAGTATCGGTAATTTCATATCCTGATCATGACGTGTCGCAATATAGTCGAGCAGTAAACGATGATGGTCTCAGATGAAGCCAACCCAGAAGAGGAAACAGTTGCAGTTCCTTGGTTGGACACTTGAGGCTGGCTCCAAAAATGAGCAGGTTCTCATTCAAGCCCTCGTTAAAAATGTCCAGCTTTAGAGCAGATCAAACATGTTTCCAGCTTGAATTTTTCTAACATCTTATTTTAAGACATTTTAAGCCATAAAGGTATAATAAGGTAGAATTAAGGGCGTGGTCATTTTGAGCGACAGATGCTGAGTTGAACACCTCATCTAATTTAGTGTTGTATGCTAACGGTGGTAGCACTTTTAGCAGCTATGGTAGCTTGCTCAGATTGGTCCTGTTAATGCATATTTACAGAGAAAATAGGTGACTCATGGTGCCCCTTTTGCTGCTGGGTGAGCAAAATGGGGGCATCAGATGACAGTTGCAGCCGGGACTCAAATTGGCAACTTTCTCAGTGCCATAACCACTGAGCCATCACATCACCTGAACCTAATTTGATTTATACTTGACTGACACATTAATTTCACATTTTGTCCATTAACTTTTATATTAAAAATGAATTAAAATGTTGTAAGATAGCTTTTAAGATTATAAAATCTAAATCTTAAATGTAATTTAAATGTGTAAAAACTTAGTTATGGGCTTAGTTTTTTATGTTGATTATTTAGTGTGATTTTGAGACCTTATGTTTTGGATTTGCTTGGGTTTTTTTAACTTTATTCATGGTGACATTTAAGTGCAGATTGTCTGATTCGAACATATTCTCGACTCTTGCTTTACAGAGTGGATGAGAGCTAATTATCCAATAATTAATTTACTCTTATTTTAACAGTATCAACAAGCAAAAACTTAAGTGATTGTTGAGCAAAGTGTGTGAGTAATACACAATGTTTTCATTGCTTTAATTTCATGGTTTTATAACGTTTTTAACCCTTACCATTTCTGTTCGTTTCTACACACCCGTGCTACCAATATGCAGTTTTCTTCATTTTTCTGTTTTTTTGGGTGGGCGTGGTTTGAAATGGGTCTGCAGGTGGATAAAGGTTGTTTACTTTAAATTCCTGGTTTTCCTGGTAACCCTGTGTTTGAGGTCACAACACTATAAACGGTGTGAAATTCCCTTCACCAAAGTCTGCAGAAACACCTAAAAGTGGGTAAAAAGGGGCTCAAATCATCTGCCTAAGAGCCTTTGGGCACTTGATTTGATGCTGGGACAGCACTAAACCCTTGCACACTTCGTGTGAACGTGCCTGGAGACTTGCCTCCTGTGGTCCCGCGACAGTCCTTTAAATGTTGAACTAAATAATTTTCTTATTTCAGTCTGAACATCTCTGATAAACCTTCAAAAGCCCTCATTATTTCCCCCACTGACTGGCTTTTGAAGGGCTTTTAATTCAACTTTTTGAGCTGGTAACAGAGTGGAACATGAGAAAAAAATATAAATAAAAATTTTCTCTCTGGTATTGTTGAATGAATGAATGTCCTGATTGGATACAGCCCATTTATGGTACTTTCTGGTGTTATTTATGGTAATTCACAATTCTCATGAACATCTGATGAGTTATGCTGAGAAAAAAAAAGACCAAATTAAAAAGTTGTTTCAATTGGTGACATCTAAATGAATTAAGTTGTTTGAACTCAAGTTAATAAGTTAGATTCTAACTTACAAACTTAAGTTCAAACAACTTAATTCATTTTGATGTTACCAATTGAAACAATTCATTTAAGTTGGTTCAACATGTCTTTTTTTCAGTGTACATATATGTGGGAATCAGGAGGTTTGTGGGTGATTCTTAGACTCAGGCACTTATGTCCTTTGATCATATTGTATGAAAAACAGAAAAAAGGGGAAATTTCACACTTTTATAGTTATCTTTACAATGAAGGTGTGTTAAGAAATTTGTTCTAGTAGGGTGATTCTTTAACTACGGGCACTATTGGCCTTGTAAATGTAATTTCCACCACACCATTGCCTTACAATATAAAGCGCCTTGGGGCAACTGTTGTGATTTGGCGCTATATACATGTGCTCTGATGTCACTGTTTATCTCCATAGAAACTACCCAAACAATCTTTCATACAAACTGTTTAAGGACATTACAGTGTTGTGGTGGAAATTACGGCAATAGTGTGGGACAACTACATTTTGTTTAAAAAAATCTCAACAGTTGTATGACATTGCATACCCCAATTATGTTTTGATTATTTTACTGATATTTTATTCAGAGATATTTTAAAACATTAGAAAAAACGTTTCTTTACCATTCATTTTTAATATTGAACATCAAAAGTCTGCGTGTGGGACAAGCACAAAACGGCAATATTTGCATATAATGATGCTGAAAAAGGTGAAAAAGTCATCATAGACTACTAGAACAAATTTCTTAACACACTTTCATTGTAAAGATAACTATAAAAGTGTGAAATTTCTCCTTTTTTCTGTTTTTCATACAATATGATCAAAGGACATAAGTGCCCATAGTCTAAGAATCACCCAGTAGTCTATGATGACTTTTTCACCTTTTTTCAGCATCATTATATGCAAATATTGCCGTTTTGTGCTTGTCCCACACCCAGACTTTTGATCTTCAATGATAAAAATGAATGGTAAAGAAACGTTTTTTCTAATGTTTTAAAATATCTCTGAATAAAATATCAGTAAACTAATCAAAACATAATAGGGGTATTCAATGTCATATAACTGTTGTGACTTTTTTTTTAAACAAAATGTAGTTGTCCCACACTATTGCCGTAATTTCCACCACAACGCTGTAATGTCCCTAAACAGTTTGTATGAAAGATTGTTTGGGTAGTTTCTATGGAGATAAACAGTGACATCAGAGCACATGTATATAGCGCCAAATCACAACAAACAGTTGCCCCAAGGCGCTTTATATTGTAAGGCAATGGTGTGGTGGAAATTACATTTACAAGGCCAATAGTGCCCGTAGTTAAAGAATCACCCTTGTACGTGTAATTCACACGTGTCTCTGGATTCACGAGTGCCGATCTAGTGTACGAGTCCTTCAATCAAAAAACGTGACATGAAATTGTCAGAGAAGCTTAGGAACATGTTCTTGCATGAGTCCCAGTATATGACTTCTTTCACAGAGGAATGTGTTGCTTTCATACATTTTTGCCCTCAATTTGATTTCAGATTGACTGCTCAGCTATTGTCCTTTTCCCATCATGCTTTGCACCTCTGTGGACAGTCACGACTGAGACACACAGGATCGCCCCCTCATGGCATTCTCAGGCAAGCGTCCGTGAACATCAGTTGTAGTTGTTTACTGTAACTGTGAGTTACTCCTGTGATAGTATTACTGTACATTTCTATTTAATTTAAAGCTCAATGTTCAGAAATTCATCACCACAGTTAAAGATTAACATCCAATAATAGAAATGCAAAGATCGAAAGACTAGAAGAACTGATGAGACCAGCAACTCCAGATGTTGCAGAATTTATTATGGAACATGCAAGATGTTCATTATTTATGACAACAGAGGTTCAGTCAGGGCTCATAAAAAATAACCCATTTCATCAAGATACAAGATGTTTTAGGAAGATACACAGACGGAGCCTCAGTTTTCCTACGTGGGTCCATGACTATATGGAGTCAGAAAAACTGCCCGTGTGTCCTTACACTCAGAGGACCATGTGAACTACAACCCAGTGTTTGGTCTTTGGTTTGGACCCGATGAACCCAACTACAGGTATGAAAGTTGTTGGTGTGTAACTGAAGTGTTAGTGGTTTTTATTATAAAGCTGTCATTAATCACTGCAAATGTCACCGCTCACTCCTCTGGTTACTGCCTTCAAAGCAGCAGAACTGTTTCTGTTCCGTTCCCCAGATTTGTGCCTTGAGACAGGATTGTCTCGAGGTCTACAGACAATTCCTTTGACTTTATGCTTGGTTTGTGCTCTGACATGCACTGTCAACTGTGGGACCTTATACACTCAACAAAAATATAAACGCAACACTTTTGGTTTTGCTCCCATTTTGTATGAGATGAACTCAAAGATCTAAAACTTTTTCCACATACACAATATCACCATTTCTCTCAAATATTGTTCACAAACCAGTCTAAATCTGTGATAGTGAGCACTTCTCCTTTGCTGAGATAATCCATCCCACCTCACAGGTGTGCCATATCAAGATGCTGATTAGACACCATGATTAGTGCACAGGTGTGCCTTAGACTGCCCACAATAAAAGGCCACTCTGAAAGGTGCAGTTTTATCACACAGCACAATGCCACAGATGTCACAAGATTTGAGGGAAAGTGCAATTGGCATGCTGACAGCAGGAATGTCAACCAGAGCTGTTGCTCGTGTATTGAATGTTCATTTCTCTACCATAAGCCGTCTCCAAAGACATTTCAGAGAATTTGGCAGTACATCCAACCAGCCTCACAACCGCAGACCACGTGTAACCACACCAGCCCAGGACCTCCACATCCAGCATGTTCACCTCCAAGATCGTCTGAGACCAGCCACTCGGACAGCTGCTGAAACAATCGGTTTGCATAACCAAAGAATTTCTGCACAAACTGTCAGAAACCGTCTCAGGGAAGCTCATCTGCATGCTCGTCGTCCTCATCGGGGTCTCGACCTGACTCCAGTTCGTCGTCGTAACCGACTTGAGTGGACAAATGCTCACATTTGCTGGTGTTTGGCACGTTGGAGAGGTGTTCTCTTCACGGATGATGCGAAGGAGATGTGTTGCACTGCATGAGGCAAATGGTGGTCACACCAGATACTGACTGGTATCCCCCCCCCCCCAATAAAACAAAACTGCACCTTTCAGAGTGGTCTTTTATTGTGGCCAGTCTAAGGCACACCTGTGCACTAATCATGGTGTCTAATCAGCATCTTGATATGGCACACCTGTGAGGTGGGATGGATTATCTCAGCAAAGGAGAAGTGCTCACTATCACAGATTTTGACTGGTTTGTGAACAATATTTGAGGGAAATGGTGATATTGTGTATGTGGAAAAAGTTTTAGATCTTTGAGTTCATCTCATACAAAATGGGAGCAAAACCACAAGTGTTGCGTTTATATTTTTGTTGAGTATATGTAGACAGGTGTGTGTCTTTCCAAATCATGTCCAATCAACTGAATTTACCCCAGGTGGACTCCAATTAAGCTGGAGTAACATTTCAAGGATGATCAGTAGAAAAAGGATGCAATAAATTTGCAAAAAAAAAAACTTTCACATTGTCATTATGGGGTATTGTGTGTAGAATGTTGGTGGGGGGGGGGGGGGATAAAATTAATCTATTTTGGAACAAGGCTGTAGCTGTGAATACGTTCCAGATGTGCTGTAGTTTTAGATGTTTGTGGGTTTAAATTTTCAGTCAGGAGAAAACGGCAATTATCAATCCAGTGTTGATAAGAACACACACTGCTGCGCACTTAAAGGCTACACGATGCAAGTCTGTGGGGCGAGCTACAAAACTCACAGTAATACACCGAATAGACAACGTCATTAGAGCAGGGCAGATGCATCAAACGATTGTGTGCTATGATGAAGCCATGATATTTTGCACAGACATTGTTAGATATAAACAATCTAATCTCTTTGAATGTAGTTGTAGTTGGAACAGATTCACCATGTAAGAAAGCAGATAGTATCATACAGACCTTTATAGCATAAATCCATTGTCGAGAAAATGCCAATACACCAAGGCCTATGTACATGATGAGAATCAATAGCCATAAACAGATATAAAAAGTCCTAGAAATCACCTGTCCATAATACATA
Organism: Thalassophryne amazonica; assembly: GCF_902500255.1. Taxonomy (NCBI): domain Eukaryota; kingdom Metazoa; phylum Chordata; class Actinopteri; order Batrachoidiformes; family Batrachoididae; genus Thalassophryne; species Thalassophryne amazonica. The sequence continues at coordinate 59,634,366 of NC_047121.1, read as the reverse complement.
TAAAAATTATGTATCATTTAAAAATATTTTATTAAATGGACTGCATTTATATAGCGCTTTTCCATCTGCATCAGACACCCAAAGCATTTTACAAATAATGCCTCACATTCACCCCGATTTGAGGGTGCTGTCATACAAGGTGCCCACTACACACCGGGAGCAAGTAGGGGATTAAAGGCCTTGCCCAAGGGCCCTTAGTGATTTTCTAGGTGATTTTCTATCAGGCTGGGATAGCCCAACGCCTTAACCACTAGACCATCACCTCTGTTGAGTTCTGCTGTAGTTAGAAACATCATTTCAGTTTATGTCATGCTGATTAAACTTTTTTTATGTAAATAATGTGTAAAATATAAGAACACAGATTTCTGCAGTGCACAAATAAAGACCTGGTTTGATTCCTGTCTGCTTGGACAAGACACTTCATTTGCACTGTGCCAGTCCACCCAACTGTAATTGGATACCAGTTTCAGCAGGCAAAGTAACCTATGATGTCCTGACATTCTGTCCAGTACACAAGTTTTGTCAAGTTTTGTTGCTTGCTTGTTTGTTTTCCCTGAAGCTTTCGAGCACTGAGGTGAATCTCAACCAATCAGATTTAGAGAAGCCATTGATGTCATCAATACTACTATAGTAAAGTCCCTTCGGCTGCTCCCTTGTTTGCACTTGGGGTTGCCACAGCAAATCCAAGGTGGGTCTGCATGTTGAATTGGCACAGGTTTTACGCCGGATGCCCTTCCTGACACAACTCCACATTACATGGAGAAATGTGGTAGGGGTGGGATTTGAACCCGGAACCTTCTGCACTGAAACCAAGCGCATTAACCACTTGGCCACCACCCCTGCATCAATACTACTATAAAGGTGGTAAATTTGCAAAAATGGATGTTGACAGATTTCTCAATAGACCTGTGACTTTGCTGGTTTTTGTAAAAGTAAGGTGGGCACGCCATGTACACCGCGCCCGAAAGGTTCAGGGGGAAAAAAAAAACTCGTATCCAGGGTGAGTCATAGATTCTTGAACGCTTTCCGTTACCACATATCCAGGGATAAGGACCAGCTTGATGGACCTCAGGGCCTGAATAGGACTGACTTGTTCTTAAAAATGGGAGAAAGTGACTTTCCGTTGTCTACATGTGGTGAAAGAGTGAATGATTGTTGGCTTGAGTACAGATGTTTTCTCGTTATTGAACGTGATCGACGAAAATCCCGTGTGACATTTTCTGACACTTTGAAATTTGGGTGCGGTGCCGCTGTGCTCTCTGAGGGTTCTGTCCTCAGTGACTGACACATTCGTATGTTAGAGTTGGTGAAAATTAAGCCCGACACAAAAGTCCTGTCAATCCATCGACTGCAGCAACTGACACAAACATTAACTGAAATATGCTCTGAAGATTCATGTCCATGATGGTCACGTGATCTTCTCACTCTTTGGCATTCCCAATTGACGCCTTTACGGTGTCAAATCTCACACGTAATCACGTTCTAGCTGGGGAGATTTCATTGTCCGTGTAAAAAAGCGCTTGTGGGTGGTGGAGTGGACAAGCAACAAGCAACTTGTTTGCAACATTGTGTCATTATGGAGGTGAGTTCAACCAAAATATGTGTTTAGGTGTTTAACTAAGATAATCGTGAGTCTTTAATGTGAGTTTTATTTTTTTTTTTTTTAAAAGCGTCTTGCTGTTAGGGTTGCGTGTCATGAACCGGTTCTTTTCGGCTATCGTTAAAAAATGGTTCGATCCATCGACATCGATAACCTTTTTGCTTAACGATTCCCTTATCGTTCCTTCAGAGTGGCCGTTGTTTTTGGAGGTGTTTGTCAGGAAAATGATCATTTCTCTACATTGATTACAGACTCTGCAGCGGGTCTGTAATCAAGCATTTCTGCAGCGCGGCTTTGCTTTGAACCTTGAGCCAATGAAGCAGTGCTTCGATCTGTTGCTTCATTAGTTCTTTGTTTTATTTTGCTTTATTTCCATTTTTGCCCACTACCCCAAAGAGCCCAAAAACCCCAAAAGAGTATATGTCTGTGAGTAATATTTACCTTTTTTATGTTAAACTGACCTGTTATGATCTTCTGAAACAGTTGATAGATGTATTTATAACTTAAAAACGGGACCGATGCTAACGCGTTAGCGTGTCTATGGCATTTTCAATGTTAAAGTTAACATTAAGCTGAGCCATTATCAAACCTCCCTCCCCAGCGCACAAAGGATTCTGGGATATTCTAAAACCGTCAATACCTATTACTCATATATAGGCATGCGCTACTTTACAAACTGAGATTAATTTGTAGTTGTTGTTGGCACTGAATCAAAGTGCCAGCTGCCAGAGTGCACAGACTGTGTAGATTATCTTTCGAGCTCTGCAGAAAAAGAAGTGTCGCCTGCTGTCACGTCCACAGCACCGTAGTTACATCAGCGTCTTTTCAAGCGTGAATTTCCAAGTATGCGGCTGAGCTGTCAGCGGGCCGTGACTCTCACGGTCGACTCTACGAGCTGCACTGGACCTTGAACGCTAAGTGAAGTACTTGTACTGAAGGAGTTGTTTCCAGGACAAATTCAGGATGTTTCTCATCACATGTTCCAGTCATCCCTCTTGTGTGCCTGTAAAAAGGCATGGAAATAAAAGCTCAGGGGGAAAAATGAGGCAAACTGAGGAAAGAAGGCCTGCAACATCACTGAAAGACTGTAACACTACCACATGTACAGCAGCGCCCCCAGTGTCAGTGCTCACTGATAACTGTGTATATGCCCCATTTAAATCAATCGCATTTTTACGTAGGTGGATGCACAAAAGATAGACACAGCAATGAAAACTGGATCATAATGTGGACAGAAGCTTTATCCTCTATACAAATACACATTTGCAATACTTTTGCTACAATAACAATTGGATATTTAGCGAAAATTTGCATATGTGATAACACATTAGTGGTTAATAAAACTTGTGTTGATAACCACAGTTTATGTTTTATTACAGCCTAGCAGTAGTAAAATATACAATATCATTATGAAGTAATGTTTGTATAAATATAAATACACTGTACATCTGGACATCTGGTAGTAACCATAAAACTTGACTATAGATGTATCATAAACATTATGTCAGCGTCATAATATACAAATAATGAATGTTTGAGTTCAATGGTACAAATATTTCATGAGGTTAAAGCTGGAACATACCATTAAATTAGATATTTGTTCTATTGAAAGAAAGTAAAAACATTCATTATTTGTTTTATATAACGGTTAAAATAGATCCTTGTCATTTGATATTAAATTAATTTATAAACAACAGAAAAGGGACTTACTGTACATTTTGGTGCGTTACTGCACCGACTTTGTGTACTTACAAAAAAAAAAGAAGAAAAGGTTTGTGTAGTTCCTCACTCCAGCGAAAAATCGCATCAGAAATTTGTCCAGCTTCAATCCAACACGAAGTTTAAATATGAGTCCAAAAATAATTCTGACGACAGATCAGAAATGAGTCCAGCTTTTCATTTTAACTTCCTCCTAACAGGTGTTCATGCCTCCAGATTTCTCACAGCGAAGTGGGTTTGTTTTGTGTGCACAGAGTGCAATGGTACCAAACGTATGGAACCAAATTTGCACGCTACATGCAACACAACACAAATGGGACGAATAATCCATGTCACATGACATACAAAGCACCAATCAAATGAAAAGGATCCACTCAGCTGTTATATAAAGATCAATAAGTATTAGAATTTCCCAATGTTTTATCCATTCACCCAGTCATTTTTACAGCTTTGATCAACTGTTAATTGACATTTTGCAGTCATGTGAAAAGCCTCCATCATTGCACATCAGCCTTTCCTGGATGCTGGTCTTTTTATACCAAGCATGGTGACATAATTTTTTTTATTTTTTATAATTATATTGTTATTGATAATCTTGTACAAACTATTTGGAGCAGTATAACAATCCAGGATAACAAAATATTTTAATTGTACAGAATTATACAATGTTGAACCATACAGCGACTAAATTTTTAAGAACGTTTCACATTTCCACCTGTAGCAACTTCTTTTGGACGATACTAAAAGAATCGATTCATCTTTACAGCCAAAAATCACACTGTAAAAAAAATACCCTTGTTTTTACAGAGAAATTGTGGCAGCTGTGGTTGCCAGGAGAATTCTGTACAAATTACGGTGAATATGTAAATGGTTTTACAGAAAATATGAAACTTTTACAGTGTAAATCTGTTGTAATTTTGTCTATTTAGAAGATAAAATCTGCAAAATGGTCACCGTATGTTTAATTATCCTCAAAATGTAGTTTAAACAGACAAATGACCTCTTTTTCAAATCCTTGATTATCAGTAATTTATTGTATATGTGAAAATTCTCATCTGTAAAAATCTACAGTTTTTGGTATTATGGTTTTTATGTGTTTAAACTACACTAATTTGTAAATTCTACAATGGTACATGATTATTTTAACATATTTGTACTATTCACAGTTCAGTTTCAGTCCACATTTTATACATTATTGCTGTAATTTAATTACTCCATTATTTTTCTTTTTACAGTTTTTTTTTTTTTTGGTATATTGATTTCACAGGATTTCACAGTTAATTTCACAGACTTTTTTTCCCCAGTGGACCAGATAAGCAAGCAAAAACATGACTGCTTCAGCTAAAAAACAGATTTGCATTGATTCATATCATTTTGCATTTCACACATTAAGCTTAAAAACAAGTGTGTAGAACGAATTATGTCACAGATAACTTTTTTAATTAAAGTATTGTTTGCTGCATTTTCCTGAGTTTTTTGTTGTTGTTGTGTTTTGTTTTGTTTTTTTTTTTTTTTTTTTTTGCTTAGCATTCCAGTGGCTGAGATGGTTGAAGGAAAGCCTGTTGAAGAATCAGTCAAGTAAGGAGGACAAAATCCAGAATTTGACTGGATCACTGTAGTATGGGCTGGTTGCCTTCACCTCAGCACACATTCAGTACTTTAAGGAGCAGTGGGGTAGACTGTGCACACTGTTTTAGTCTTACTTGTGAAATTGTGATAATATTTAACTGTAAAATATACTCAAAGAATGGCTTGTTACTTTATGTTCCACATGATTGTTTTCTTTATCGTTCTCCCACATTTTTCCACTGGTGAAGGGAGATATCGCAACTGTAAGTATACTTCTTGATGAATGTTTTTGCTGATGATGTTTTGTTGTATTCATGTTAAAGTGTGGTCACACTTGTGGTACTGATAAAGGGGTTCTCTTTAACCTTCCATAAATCTTTACAGCTTTCATAGAATGTTCTTTTTGATAATACAACTTTATTTGGAGAATATTTGTACAACATTATATAATTAGAACATTAAATGATCACGTCTATGACCATGTTCTACCAACATCCAACAAACTTCCCACTAAACCAAACCAAATGTTTGTTATTGAGTAGTTTCCCTTCACCTTCTGTACTGTTACTATGGATGATTAAACCGTTGACTTTGAAATTCTAATCAAATTATAATATAATGTGAGATTTTAACATGTTTAAAATTATTGATGAAAGAAAGTGCCAGACAAAATCAGTGTTAAATTAAGTAATTAGATCCAAAATTTAAAAGTGCACCCTCATTTTTAATCCTAAAATGGCAAAATATGTATACTATTGAGAATGTAAGAAAATAAATATCTAGACTTTGAACACTAAGATGGTTGTCCATTCGACTGCTCCTGTTTTTTTTTTTTTGTGTGTGTGTGTGTGTGTGTGTGTGTGTGTGTGTGTGTGTGTGTGTGTGTGTGTGTGTGTGTGTGTGTGTGTGTGTGTGTGTGTGTGTGTGTGTGTGTGTGTGTGTGTGTGTGTGTGTGTGTGTTTGGGGTCGCCACAAATGGGTTTAATTTTTTTTAAGATACACTTGACATGATGCAACATTTGATTGTACTTAAGTCACTCAGATTATTTTACATGTTGAATTTGTGGGGACATGTGGCATGAAACCGCATCCGACCTTTTAGATACAGTGCATCCAGAAAGTATTCACAGTTAGTCACTTTTTCCACATTTTACATTACATTACATCACAGCCTTATTCCAAAATTACATTTATTTTTCCTCAGAATTATACACACAATATCTCAATAATTACAATGTGAAAAAAGTAGTTTTTTTTTTACATTTTTGCAAATCTATTACAAAAAAAAAAAAAACCTAAGAAATCACATGTACATATGTATTTACAGTTTTTACCATGAAGCTCAAAATTGAGCTCAGGTGCATCCTGTTTCCACTGATCATCCTTGAGATGTTTCTTCAGCTTAATTGGAGTCCACCTGGGGTAAATTCAGCTGATTGGACATGATTTGTAAAGACACGCACCTGTCTACATACAACTCCTAGTAAAAATTATGGAATCACCGGCCTCGGAGGATGTTCATTCAGTTGTTTAATTTTGTAGAAAAAAAGCAGATCACAGACATGACACAAAACTAAAGTCATTTCAAATGGCAACTTTCTGGCTTTAAGAAACACTATAAGAAATCAGGAAAAATAATTGTGGCAGTCAGTAACGGTTACTTTTTTAGACCAAGCAGAGGAAAAAAATATGGAATCACTCAATTCTGAGGAAAAAATTATGGAATCATGAAAAACAAAAGAACGCTCCAACACATCAGTAGTATTTTGTTGCACCACCTCTGGCTTTTATAACAGCTTGCAGTCTCTGAGGCATGGACTTAATGAGTGACAAACAGTACTCTTCATCAATCTGGCTCCAACTTTCTCTGATTGCTGTTGCCAGATCAGCTTTGCAGGTTGGTGCCTTGTCATGGACCATTTTCTTCAACTTCCACCAAAGATTTTCAATTGGATTAAGAGCCAGACTATTTGCAGGCCATGACATTGACCCTATGTGTCTTTTTTGCAAGGAATGTTTTCACAGTTTTTGCTCTATGGCAAGATGCATTATCATCTTGAAAAATGATTTCATCATCCCCAAACATCCTTTCAATTGATGGGATAAGAAAAGTGTCCAAAATATCAACGTAAACGTGTGCATTTATTGATGATGTAATGACAGTCATCTCCCCAGTGCCTTTACCTGACATGCAGCCCCATATCATCAATGACTGTGGAAATTTACATGTTCTCTTCAGGCAGTCATCTTTATAAATCTCATTGGAACAGCACCAAACAAAAGTTCCAGCATCATCACCTTGCCCAATGCAGATTCGAGAGTCATCACTGAATATGACTTTCATCCAGTCATCCACAGTCCACGATTGCTTTTCTTTAGCCCATTGTAACCTTGTTTTTTTCTATTTAGGTGTTAATGATGGCTTTCTTTTAGCTTTTCTGTATGTAAATCCCATTTCCTTTAGGCGGTTTCGTACAGTTCGGTCACAGACGTTGACTCCAGTTTCCTTCCATTCGTTCCTCATTTGTTTTGTTGTGCATTTTTGATTTTTGAGACATATTGCTTTAAGTTTTCTGTCTTGACGCTTTGATGTCTTCCTTGGTCTACCAGTATGTTTGCCTTTAACAGCCTTCCCATGTTGTTTGTATTTGGTCCAGAGTTTAGACACAGCTGACTGTGAACAACCAACATCTTTTGCAACATTGCGTGATGATTTACCCTCTTTAAAGAGTTTGATAATCCTCTCCTTTGTTTCAATTGACATCTCTCGTGTTGGAGCCATGATTCATGTCAGTCCACTTGGTGCAACAGTTCTCCAAGGTGTGATCACTCCTTTTTAGATGCACACTAATGAGCAGATCTGATTTGATGCAGGTGTTAGTTTTGGGGATGAAAATTTACAGGGTGATTCCATAATTTATTCCTCAGAATTAAGTGAGTCCATATTTTTTTTCCCTCTGCTTGGTCTAAAAAAGTAACCGTTACTGACTGCCACAATTTTTTTTTTTCTTGATTTCTTATAGTGTTTCTTAAAGCCAGAAAGTTGCCATTTGAAATGACTTTAGTTTTGTGTCATGTCTGTGATCTGCTTTTTTCCTACAAAATTAAACAACTGAATGAACATCCTCCGAGGCCAGTGATTCCATAATTATTGCCAGGGGTTGTATAAGGTCCCACAGTTGACAGTGCATGTCAGAGCACAGACCAAGCATGAAGTCAAAGGAATTGTCTGAAGACCTCCGAGAGAGGATTGTCTCGAGGCACAAATCTGGGGAAGGGTACAGAAACATTTCTGCTCCTTTGAAGGTCCCAATGAGCACAATGGCCTAGATTATCAATAAAGGGAAGAAGTTCGGATCCATCAGAACTCTTCCTAAAGCTGGCCACCGTCTAAACCGAGCAACTGGGGGAGAAGGACCTTAGTCAGGGAGGTGACCACGAACCTGATGGACACTCTGTCAGAGCTCCAGCATTCCTCTGTGGAGATAGGAGAACCTTCAAGAAGGGCAGCAATCCACCAATCAGGTCTGTGTGGTAGAGTGGCCAGGTGGAAGCCACTTCTTTGTAAAAGGCATATGGCAGCCTCCCTGGAGTTTGACAAAAGGCACCTGAAGGACTCTGACCATGAGAAAAAAATTCTCTGATCTGATAAGACAAAGACTGAACTCTTTGGCGTGAATGCCAGGTGTCATGTTTGGAGGAAACCAGGCACCACCCCTACAGTGAAGCATGGTGGTGGCAGCATCATGCTGTGGGGATGTTTTTCAGCAGCAGGAACTGGGAGACTAGTCAGGATTGAGGGAAAGATGACTGCAGCAATGTACCGAGACATCCTGGATGAAAACCTGCTCCAGAGCGCTCTTGACCTCAAACTGGGGTGACGGTTCCTCTTTCAGCAGGACAATGATCCTACATACACAGCCAAAATATCAAAGCAGTAGTTTCAGGACAACTCTGTGAATGTCCTTGAGTGGTCCAGCCAGAGCCCAGACCTGAATCTGATTGAACATCTCTGGAGAGATCTGAAAATGGCTGTGCACCTACGCTCCCCATCCAAATAGATGGAATTTGACAGGTGCTGCAAAGAGGAATGGGGCCAAACTGCCCAAAGATAGGTGCACCAAGCTTGTGGCATCATATTCAAGAAGACTTCAGGCTGTAATTGCTGCCAAATGTGCAACACCAAAGTACTGAACAAAGGATGTGGATACTTATGTACATGTGATTTTAGGTTTTTATTATTAATATTGTTATTAATAATAATAAATTGGCAAAAAAAAACAAGAACAACAAAAAACTTTTTATCTTATCATTTTGGGGTGGTGTGAGTATAATTTTGAAGGGAAAAAATGAATTTCCTCCATTTTGGAATAAGGCTGTAACATAACATAATGTGAGTAAAGTGAAGCACTGTGAATACTTTCTGGATGCACCGTACTTTAGACATGCAGCTTAATGTGATTTTCATGCTTGTCATCATTTATCTTCCAGCCAGCTCTGTGACAGAACTACTCATCTCCTCACACCAGGACAGTCTTCAAATTGTCAATAAGTCATTACCCGAAAATAGACAACGGTAACAAACTGAAATAAATCAAGTTGTTTCCATCACTGCTGGAACATCTTGCTTAAAAGACAAAAACGTTCTCAAAAGTGTTTTTTATCTGTAAATTTCTTGTGCACAGACGACACACAGCCTTGTCTTCAGTGCACGCGTTTGCTTTTCTTCGACAAGCCGAGCCTGAGACTTTGGAGATTTCCAGAGCAGCTGAGCTCTTTCAAACAACTTTGCAAGTGTTGACAAAAAGAGCAAGAGAGCGATATCAGAGAGACGTCACTGCACCAGGTACGCTCAGATCTTAGAATGAAACGGTAAATGGACTGCATTTACTACTGGCGGGTGGTTTATTTACTGTGATGCAATTACAAAATGGCACATAAGTAAATGCAAAATTAATGTGAGCTCGACTTGGTGGCTCCATTATTGGATTGGTGTCTATAAAATTAATTGACCAACTCCACCCAATGAGGCCAAACCACTGTAATATCAGAGATGGAAGCTGTTTTGTGTGTGTGTGTGTGTTTTTTTTTTTTTGCCATTCATCACTCAAACACAATCTTTTGATGCATATCACTCTGTCAGTGAGTATGACTCGTACATCGCGTGACAATCTACAGACCAAGTCAGTGACATCTAAACAAAATGGAGCAAAGTGCAATTGAAAGCAAATTTTTAAAAATGGGCTATTGTTTAAAATAATATAAATGATGATAATAATAACAATAATAATAACAACAAATGGTTTGCGTGACAGTAATGCACACACTCACTGGCATTAACACCACCTGTATCATTGGTAAATGCACTTATTCAGTTCGGACTCCGAGGCTCTGAGCTTCTCGGGTGTTTTGAATGCAGCATTGATGGACATCATAGCTCGTGCTTTTCACAGTTGATTATGATGTAATCATCTAAAATAATGTGCACACCCGGAACCCATGAGATTGCGTTGAAAACTCTGTTTTGTGAAAAATACTGATTTTACACGAGAGTCTGGAAGAAATGTGGTGGTTTAATTTTCAACCTGAATGAAATTGTCTCAGACAATAACATTCAGAGTCACATCAAACAGTCTGGAACACTGATATCCACTGGAACAGGGGTCGACTCAGACAGAAAATACAAATCCCTCCTTTTCTCAATTGACTGTGCATCACCAAAATCTTCTCATGAAGAAGGACTACTGTATATTTGTTGTTTTATTGGTGTCAAAAGTGAATGAATGAATTAATGAATTTATTTGGCACACAATTCAACAATAACAAAAAAACTCATAACAAAACAACTCTGCAATGAACCCGTGTGACCGAAAGGGTGAGAACCGAAGCAAAGCTTATAAATACCCACCCCTTATATGATAAAAAAATAAGAAATATATACATGCATGCACACATAAATACAATATCATAAAATGTGTGTATGTATATATATATATTTCTATATATATATATATATATATATATATATATATATATATATATATATATATATATATATATGCATGCATACCAACACATACACACACCCATGATGACAAATACCAAAACAAAGCGTGCAAAATTAGTCAATAAACTCCAATTTACAAAATCCAACCAGACAAACAATCCTGAAAGTAAAAACAAAATCAATAAACCTCAGTCTTGAAACTATAACAAGCAATTTTATTATTCTTAAAAATCTTAAAAAAAAAAAAAAAAAAAAATCTTTTTAAAGTCGACTAAAGTACCAAGTACTGTAATATTGCCAGGACAATTATTCCAGATATTAACACCTTTAACAGAAACACAGTGACTTTTTGCAGTAGTTCGGATCCTTAATTTCTCAAAAAATAAAATTCCTCTCAAATTATAACTGGAGTTCTTCAGTTTAAACAGATCCTGGACATGTTGTGGCAACAGTTTATTTTTAACTTTATACATAATTTGTATTGTGATATAATCAACCAAGTCCCAGAATTTTAGAATATGTAAACAGGCAAACAATGAATTTGTTGGCTCACAATATGATTTGTTACAGATAATTCTTATAGCTTTCTTTTGCAACAAAAATATTGGATTAGTATTAGTTTTATATGAATTTCCCCAAACCTCAATACAATCGGTCATATATGAAACGAGCAATGAATGATATCAAAGAGTTAAGGAGCGCTGGGAAATGAAATCTTGTGTTTTATGCAAAATTGCAATGGCTTTTGACATTTTAGATTCAACAGAATTAATGTGTTTTCCAGCTCAGTTTATCATCAACAACAACACCAAGAAATTTAATGTCCGTTACAATTTCAGAGTCAATATTATTTATTGATAAATTTCTGCAGAAATTCCTGGACTTGTTTCCAAAAAGTCACCTGTCAAAATAGAAGACATTTTGCATTGTGGGACCAATAAGTGTCTCCAGAAGACGGGTTTAAACTTCTACATGAAGAGTAACAATCCATCATTACCAACACTTCAAACTGCCAATGAAAACTCTGATGTGGTTCATCATGTGGTGATGGACAGCATGTGATGTCACTCATGTTGCTGGACTCAACCCTGACAGAATGCTTACATTGTTTGACTTTGGGTACTTCTGCTTTCATAAAGATCTGGAATTACTGTGGCTTCGAGGTAATTTTATGACTTTTTTTTTTTTTTTTGCCTTTTCTTGTACATGTCATCATGTCACTCTGCCAGAGCTGCTTTCATTGGAGCATGTCGGTCTGATTGCTGAGCTGTCACGATGTCCTTCTGCAGTACATCCAGCCATCTGTCAGCAGAGTCATCTCAGTAAATACCGATCTGTATCTGGAATCTGCAACAACAGGTACCTCAATGACCTCGTCCCTGACATCAGCGCGCGCACGCCTGACAAGATGACACCGAGCCGAGAGTGCGTTTTACACGTTTCCAAGGAAAACATTTTTGTAGATAATCGTTTGTGTCTATTTTTATCAAGATGGCCAAAAGCTCTTATGTCACAATGCAAATTAAAATGATGATTAACTTTGCATCCTGATCATCAGTAAACATTTAACATTTTCTTTTTTCTGTAACATTATTTGTCAAAAGCGTCTTACAAAGTGGCAAAGTAATTTTTAAGTAATTCTTCCAACAACCAGTCACATGAACAAATAAAATACTCATCTGTGGTCGAATTAAAAAAGCCTTTTATTTGGACAGACGTTGTGGATTTGTATCTGATGGGCGGGGCCTCAGGGATGCTCGCAACTTTCTAAAGTGTGATTGGCTCAAATATGGTGTTTGGTTCTTTGTCTTTTGCATTTTGGTTTCACCACCTATCATCTCTTCCTTGAATATAATTTTGTCTTCTCTGCACTTCCAACATTCTTCAGACACTAAAGAGTCAAAAATATTACTGTTTGAATTATTTATCTTTGTTAGCTTTAGGACCTCATTTATTGGAGTTTTTATAACCATTATTATACAACTAAGTTGCCCTTGCTTGTATAATAATGGTTATAAAAACTCCAATAAATGAGGTCCTAAAGCTAATAAAGAGTAATAATTCAAACAGTAGGTGCCTGAGGGGGTGGTGGGCAAGTGGTTACTGTGCTTGGTTTCAGTGCGGAAGGTTCCCGGTTCAAAACCCACCACTGCTACTAGGGGAGCTACGACCACTACCCTTGCACACACACACCCCTCCCCAGAACCAAACCAAAACCAACTATTTTAGGTTCCTTAGATGACCCCAAAACACAATTGGGATGTTCCCAAAAATAAAAACTGGCCTCAAGCCACTTATCCAAGATGAGATTCAATGGGAAGACCATTGCAGGTCACAGCAAACTCATTTGTGCCTAAACTAAATTCATTCATGGGTTTAAGATTCAAAATGGCGTCCAAAATGGCTGCCAATAGACCCTTATCATTAAAATACATAGTAGGAACAAATAGACTTAATAATGACAGAAATCACTGGCGTTTTAGTGGGAAAAGAACAATTTTGGACGCCATCTTGGATAACTGGCTTGAGGCCAGTTTTTATTTTTGGGAACATCCTGATTGTGTTTTGGGGTCATCTAAGGAACCTACAAAAGTTGGTTTGGTTTAGTCCGGGTGGGTGCAAAGGTAGTGGTCGTAGCTCCCCTAGTATGCCACATTTCTCCATGCAATGTGGTTCCGGTTTTCTGCCTGTTTGTCTGTCTTCCGCAACCCATGCAAACATGGGCAGAACATACAAACTCCACAGGTGGGAATCGATTCCATGACCTTCTTGCTGTAAGGCAACAGTGCTAACCACTAATCCACCGTGCTGCCTATTATTGCAGATCTGTCTCTGTAATTTTTTGCTCTGTGTTTGCCACATTTAAAACAAACAAAGATATATAAAACTTGTGAGGTACGTAGTGGAAGGTTTTGGCTGTTTGGCCATAATGGGTGCTGCTTGAGGCCAATATGATTTTATTTATTCATATATTTAAAAAGGGGGGGGAAAAGAGCTATAACTTGAGCTGTGTTGTATGTTTGTTTTTTTGTTTTTTTTTGGGGGGGGGGGGGGTAATGTTGCAGTCAGTTATTATTTTGCATTACAGCATTTTTGGGCATCAATTCTGTACCCCCACCCACAGACAAAATCCTCTCTGGGGAGCAGCCAACACTCAGCTGGTCAGGTGGCTGCCGGCTGAATATGAAGACGGTGAGAAGGAACCAAAGGGTTGGAACCGTGGACGGCTCTATAATGGATTCCAGCTTCCTCCGGTAATCTATGAAAAACTGGACTGAGGGAGGCAGAAATTAGAAATGTTAGCTCAGCCTGAAAACCCCAGTTAAGAGAGCATTACAATTATTTTTCTAACCTGTTTTACAACAGATAAAGTCCACAATAATTTAACAATTTACTCCCAGCACACCGGTGTGAGCGATAGACGGAAATTACATTTGCATTTTTTGTGGCCTGTTGGTCTCCAGTTATGTGGATAAACTTCATTTAGCAGCAGATAATTTACAGTTATAATATTTGCATATGGAACCCGGCCGGGCTCAACCCGAAAAGGCAGCGTGGACTTTTCATCTCCACCCTGTGAGCTCTCCATCCGCAGGGGGAACTAAATACTCTCACGTGCACCACTAGCTCAGGCAGTGGACACTCCTGTTTTGGCCGAACAATGATATACAGTTTCTGTATATTCTGTGTTAGTACACGCCCGCAGCCAACTTATGTGCCTGGCTGTACTCCTGTAACTGAGAATTATTTCTTCAGTTTTATATATTTGAGAATCTTTGATCGCAACTTTTCCCTTTCTGGTTAATAATATAATGGACTCCTGAGTATTATGTAACCTGCTCTAATTCCTCGTATGTTGCAGAAATCAGAATGTGAATGTAGATGTTTGTTGATCTATTTATAACATAATGTCATGAACTGGTTCAATGAGATCCCCTGATAGGGGCATAATAGATATTTTCTCGATGAGATGATGAAAAAGCTGCTCCACCACATCGCAGATGCTGTTTCAGTTGTTTCCGAGCACTCGGTGATGAGTCCCGCTGCGTTAACAGGTACATGAAGTCAGCAAGAAGATATTGAAGAGTTCTTTGAAAAGAGATGATGACTCGTATTCCCAGCTGCTGGTGGAATGGGGACAATACATCGATCATGACATAACCTTCAGCCCTCAAAGCACCAGTGTGGACTGTTTGGACACGTGTGAAAATGTTCATCCCTGTTTTCCCATTGAGGTAAAAACTGAAAACTCCAAAGTCTTTCAACATGTTTGATTATTGTATTTTCCTAAAGGTTATAAGGAGATGGATGGATGAGGGACAGATACAGAAGTGGACAAAACAAGTGAGAGACGTGAGGATGATGGACAGACTTGAAGAGAGGATAGGTGTTAGATTATTGGAAATAAATAATGGAGATGAAAGACAGAGGTGATGTGATGTGGTGAGATGGAAAAAAGATGGGTGGGCACACTGAGAGGTAGCGTTGGATGACGAAAGGAGAGATCTGATACTGAAGAAAGGAAAGGTAGAGTTAAAGAGTGGTTGAGATATACAAAGGTAGTGGATGAGAGAAAGATCGAGGTTACTTGGATAGGAAGCCAAAAAAAAAGAAGACTGGCAGGTTTTGTAAGAAAAAATTCCAACATAATAAATATATGCCAATATTTTGGGTAAAACATGCAACATATTATTTTGTATAGAGACTCCTTCAACATGTATTGGGAACTCTTAAATGTTTCTCTCATACAGAAAAAAATACTCTGCAAAAAGCATTTTGTAGTATTCTTCCAGATTTGTGCATTGCTGTTTGACTTTTGAGATTTGGCAAACAAATATTGAAGTTAGAGTACATATTAGTGTACAGATAGCTCAGTGGAAAAGGAGCTGGTGCCTCATGTACAAAGAATTGCCTGGATTTCCTACTGAAACATGGCATACGTTAAAACCCAGAAACCGGCGTAAGCACAAAAATAGCTTGGATTCCCCCTCCGCCAGATCAGTCAACATGAACACAGAAAAGAAATTATACCAAGTGTGATGACTGAAAATAAAGTGGAGATATGCAGGGATAGTTTATTTGGTACCCTGTCAAACAGAATAAACATGAAAATGGAAAAACTTAGTGGAAGTGTGGGTGTGTCTGCTCTGAGCCCACACACACTGAAGTTAAAAGAAATGATATATCATTGATATGTATGATATCATATATGATAATATATATGGGGCAAGACTGTAGCAGAAGATATGGACCAACTTGTAACACATTGTAATCCCTTGTTTTTAATATTAACATGAATATATAGTATATTATGTTATTAGATTATTTATTGTATTTTTACTGATTTCACTTTTTACTTTACTTTTTACTTGATTTTTGCTTACTTATTTGTTTTTGTTTAATTTTGCTCTTGTTTAGTTTTATTCCTATTGTCTGTTAATTTTAATTTTCTTTATCTGTATGTCTATGGGGGGGTGGGGGGGGGGGTGTTGTTCGAGATGTTATGTGTGGGGAAAAATTGAATTGGAATGTAATTGGAGAATGAATCAAGTGCTGAAAATTCAATAAAAACATAATGGGGGGGGAAAAAAAGAAAAAAGAAATGAGGTGCGCCGCGGCCAATAGTGCGTGACATTCACAACTTTACACACGTTTTTGGACAAATACTGAATGCCAGGAGATCTGTTAAGAATCTGCAGCTCTAGTTTCACCATCAAAGAAAAAGAAAACACATTAATAATAATAACAAAAAACATATTTGAATGCACACATGCCCAAATGCGCCCGTGCCGGTTTCCGCTCAGATCAGTTAAACAAATACACTATTTAACCACCAAGCAGCCACCCATTGTGCACCGTGCCAGCCTGTCTGTTCCCAGCCCAACTCAAAGCATTTGCACATGACGTGATTTGAACATTGATGGAATGAAAATGTTTTCTATTAACAACAACAATAGCAATTTGTGTGCCGTTAATAGCTCCGATTGCATTAGGGAAACCGGCTCTTGCTGCAAATTGCACTTTAATGTTGGAATGTGATGTACCTGGATGACATTCAGATGATTGCTTTCCACACAGCTCGGCTCAAGGTTCACATGCACACTCCTGACCGATCGGCCAGCTCCTGCTGGAATACCGCTGTTGCCAGGAAGCCCAGCGTGGCCGGCACCTGTGTGGGCACAGACAACCCCTGGCTACTCACCGTATTGAGCGTTAGGCTGGCCGCAGTTCCACGTAATTGGTAATTGGTAATTGGTAATCGGAATCGGCTTATGAGCCAGTTATTGTCATTTGCAAGTAAACCCTTACGTTTCCTGATTACTCGCTCACCTCTGATTGCATCATTTGCAAGGTCCTTTAACAATGTTAACGCAGCTATTGTTAATTCCATTTTCCTCATCACTTTAAAACAGGAATGATGGATAATGGTAAATTCTCACTGGATCCACGGATATTTTATATCCACCCATATAAATGCAAACATGTGGGTGTGTTAATTGTTCATCAGTGTGTCTCTGATGCGCACATCACGCTGATGTCTTCATGTTTTCACACTATTAACAGTTCCCAGCATCACCTCTACTTGTCAGCAGTGGAACAGTAACTGTAGAAACATGCTTACACCAGCTATGATTTTCGTGTGATGCACCGCACATTTTCACGGTCCTTTCACTTTTGATACATCTGATCATTAGCATGGAGACGGCCGTACACCATGTTTTTGTGTGTATGTAGCCTTTGCACATGAGGCCCCTGGTCTGACCAATTTATATTTCTGGCTGACTATGATGATCCCACTTCACGTGTCCATGATCTATATTGCTTGTTTGTCAACTGGTCACTATGGACTTGTTAAGTACCTGGATGCTTGGGTCTATCATGGCTGTCTTTACACATTTGACAATTCTTTGTTGTACTTTGTTTTGTTTTTTGTTTGTTTGTTATTGGTAGTATGGCCAAAGCAGATGGTTACCCCTCTAAGTCCGGTCTGCTTGAGGTGTCTTCCAACAACGATTAAAACTAAAAAACCTGATTGAGTTTTTCCTTCCCACTGTTGCCACTGTGCTTGCCCGGGGGTGAAGTTAGCCCTTACCGTTGTGAAGTGCATTGGGATGACTTATATTGTGATTCAGCGTTATATAAATCAGTATAATTGAATTCCACTACCTTGCCACACTGAGATCATAGTATGAGGTCTGTCAATAAAGTAACGGTCCTTTTTATTTTTTCAAAAACTATATGGATTTCATTCATATGTTTTTACGTCAGACAAGCTTGAACCCTCGTGCGCATGCGTGAGTTTTTCCATGCCTGTTGGTGACGTCATTCGCCTGTGAGCACGCCTTGTGGAAGGAGTGGTCCCTCCCCCTCGTCGGATTTTCATTGTCTGGAAATGGCGGAATGATTTGGACTTTTTTTCCATCAGAATTTTTTTAGAAGCTGTTAGAGACTGGCACCTGGAAACCATTTGAAAAATTTATCTGGCTTTCTGTGAAAATTTTACGGGCTTCACAGAGAATAAGGACTGTTACTACAGCTTTAAGGACGGCTCTAAGGACGCTCGGTGCCATGGGACAAGTTGGGACATGCCTATCTCGGCTTTCAATGCTTACCAGTCCAGTAAGTATCAGAGAAATTGTGGAGAGCTGGGCTTGTCCTAACTTGTCCTCTGACACGCCGAAACGGAGGTGTTCCTTTGTCTCGCTCAAACAGTGAATCGGTAGTTACGCACGAAGCCTCCGCGCGGCTTTCCATGACAAAATCTCTTGTTAAAAGTGAAATCTGCCAGAAAATGGCTGATGTCCAGCTCTTGTGATAACCAGAGAAAGTGCACACGACGGTCTCGTATCCACAGAGCCATCATCTTAGAAATGATCTGCCGTTTTCTGCCTCGTCGTCGCAGCTCGGAGCACGGCGCGCCGAGCGTCCTTAAAGCTGTCCTTAAAGCTGTCCTTAAAGCTGTATTAACAGTCCTTATTCTCTGTGAAGCCCGTAAAATTTTCACCGAAAGCCAGATAAATTTTTCAAATGGTTTCCAGGTGCCAGTCTCTAACAGCTTCTGAAAACATTCTGATGGAAAAAAAAGTCCAAATCATTCCACCATTTCCAGACAATGAAAATCCGACGAGGGGGCGGGACCACTCCTTCCACAAGGCGTGCTCACAGGCGAATGACGTCACCGACAGGCGTGGAAAAACTCACACATGCGCACGAGGGTTCAAGCATGTCTGACGTAAAAACATATGAATCAAATCCATATAGTTTTAAAAAAACATAAAAAGGTCCCTAACTTTATTGACAGACCTCGTATGTCAAGGTAGATGATGGTTGCAGTTATGCTGATTGGCTGAAATCTAACTATGCTGACCAATAAAAAGCACCATTTTCCACTGCTGGTAAATAGAGAGAAAGAAAGAAAAAAGATATGAAATGGGTGGCAGATGAGTGCATATACAGTACGTCAACAGTGATGCTGTTGTGTTTCTGAGAAAAAGCAAAGATGTAAATGAAGCAGCTTAAAACTGTTATCTCTTTTCTCTCTGCAGATGGGTGATGGACTTTCTGGTGAGAGGCGCTGTATGCCATTTCATCGCTCCACACCTGCATGCTTCAACAATTTTGGGTCGGATATTAAACAGGCTTTCCAGCGACAGCAGATGAACGCCATCACATCATTTATTGACGCTTCCGTTGTTTACGGACACACTCCAGTACTCCAGCAATCTCTCCGTGATATCCACAGCCGTAATGGGAAACTTGCTGTGAATACTCACTTCAGTGATTCAGAAGGAAGACCTTACCTACCCTCTGTCGCCACTGTGCCATCAGCCTGCCACCAGGATCCCAACGACCCACAGAGGGAGAGAGTGGAATGTTTCAGGGCTGGTGACTCCCGGGCCAACGAGGGTCTGCCCTTGACTGCGCTGCACACGCTGTGGTTGAGGGAACACAATCGAATTGCAGAGACACTGAGATGGCTCAATGGGCACTGGAGCCCCGAGACTGTTTACCAAGAAACCCGCAAAATTATTGGAGCGCTGCACCAGGTACGACACCGTTACTGATATTGTGTTTTGACAACAAAACAAAAGGCAAAACCTCACATTACACCCACCCGATGTATTTATTTTTGTTTGTTTTATTCTCAAATGACACACTTTGCCAAAGTAAAAGCTTGACAGTGTATCTTCAGAAATTTTAGATGCTCAAAGTGATCTGGAATCAGCTGTAAATGTTGGTGAAAGTGAATGCACGGACCCACGCCAGGGGGCGTAAATGAACGGTCAATAGGGTTTCTAAATAAATAACAATTTATTCTGCAAATGTGCACAAACACTCAAATATGCTTTAGACAGTCAATTCAAAACCGTGATGCGTGGGCAGGCCCGACGGTAGGAGACGCCTATCCAGAGAACAGCCAGGACCCACTAAGTTCCACCGCCAACGGAGACCTGCAACACACCAGAGCCGCCAAGTCCTGAATCCCCAGGTGGCCACCGCTCCAGCTGTCAGACCCGGTACTGCTGGCAGGAACAAAACAGGTTAAGGTGGGTGTGTGCACACCCAGCAAACAGTCAGTAACTCACAGAAATCCTCCTGAAGGAATAAATCCAGATACTCCCAGAGTGCAGAGGAAAAACTGGAGGATGTGCAGTGTCAATTGTTATACTTAGTAAGTCAGAAGTGAGGAGTGGAGACGCCAACTCCTCCAACTTCCACAAACTCGGCTACAAGCTGCAAGTATAAGTCACAACTGCAAAGACTTCAGTTACAATGAATGTGTGTACGGCACAAAACGGCTGAGTTGGTTTACCTGTGAGGTAAGCAGATAACTCGGCAGAGTTATGGTGTCTCTCCCAGGCTTTTATGGATGAAGAGATGAGGTGATTGATGACAGGTGATGACAGCCCCACGGTGCACCTGGTGGATTCTTCCTGGCTACTGCACCCTCTAGTACCTGAAACCTGCCAACAGGCAGGCCGCCCTCTGGTGGGCCAGCAGTACCTCCTCTTCGGCGGCCCACACAACAGGACGCCCCCCCTCAACGGGCGCCTGCTGGCGCCCGACCCGGCTTGTCGGGGTGCCGCTGGTAGAAATCCGCCAGGAGAGTGGGATCCAAGATGAAGCTCCTCTTCACCCAGGAGCGTTGGGCCTTCTGGGCCATATCCCTCCCAGTCTTCCAGGTACTGGTACCCCCAACCCCTCTGACGTACATCAAGGAGCTTTCTCACGGTCCAAGCTGGTTCGCCGTCGATGATGCGGGCAGGAGGCGGCGCCGGTCCGAGGGTGCAAAGGTCCGAGGTGTGGTATGGTTTTATTTTTGACACATGGAACACCGGATGTATCCGCAGTGAAGCTGGGAGCTGGAGCTTCACTGCGGCGGGGCTGATGACCTTAAGGATCTTGAATGGTCCGATGAACCGGTCAGTGAGTTTCGGGGAGTCCGTATGCAAAGGTATGTCTCTTGTTGACAGCCAAACCTCCTGCCCGGGCTGGTAAGCTGGGGCCGGGGCTCGTCGGCGGTCTGCATGGTCCTTGGCCCGCATCCGGGCTCTCAACATAGCAGAGCAGGCTGTCTTCCACACCCAACAGCATCTCCTGAGGTTGGCCTGGACCAAGGGCACCTCGACCTCTCCCTCCATGGCAGGGAACAATGGGGGCTGGTACCCCAAACAGACCTCAAAGGGGGAGAGGCCGGTAGATGACGTGATTTGGCTGTTATGGGCGTACTCGATCCAGGCCAGATGTTGACTCCAGGTCATCGGGTGCGCGGAGGTAACACACCTTAAGGCCTGCTCCAAGTCCTGGTTGGCCTGCTCTGCTTGGCCATTGGTCTGGGGGTGGTACCCGGACGACATGCTCGTCGTGGTCCCCAGCTCCCTACAGAAACTCCTCCAGACTTGCGAGGAGAACTAAGGACTGTGGTCCGATACAATGTCAGTTGGGAAACCATGCAGACGCACGACGTGGTAGACCAGGAGGTCTGCAGTCTCCTGGGCAGTCGGGAGCTTCGGGAGGGCCACGAAGTGGGCCGCCTTGGAAAACCGGTCCACTATCGTCAAGATGATAGTCATTCCCTGGGACGCAGGGAGTTCCGTGACGAAGTCCAGGCCAATGTGGGACCAGGGGTGACGAGGCACGGGTAACGGCTGGAGGAGTCCCTTCTCGGGCTGGTGAACCGCCTTGCCCCTGGCACAGATGCTACAGGCCCGGACGTAGTCCCGGGTGTTGGCTTCGACCGACGCCCACCAGAACCACTGCCAGACCACTGCCACGGTTCTTCGCATCCCCGGATGGCAGGAGAGCTTGGAACCGTGACAGAAGTCCAATACGGCAGTCCGAACGTCTGGTGGGACGTACAGCCGGTTGGATGGTCCACCTCTGGGATCAGGGTGTCGCATCAGGGCCTCCCTGACACTTCCTCCACGTCCCACGTGAGGGCAGCGACGACAGTGGATTCCGGTATGATGGTATCAGGTGGGTCCAAGAGCTTTGCTCCAATTTCTTCTTCATGCACCTGGGACAGGGCGTCAGACCTAAGATTTTTGGTCCTGGGGCGATACGTGATCTTGAAATTGAAGCAACCGAAGAACAGTGACCATCAGACGCCCAGCAGTCTGGATGTATTCCAGGTTCCGATGGTCAGTGAGAACCACAAATGGGACCACAGCTCCCTCCAACAGATGTTTCCACTCCTCAAGGGCCTCTTTCACCGCCAGGAGTTCCCGATTGCCAACGTCATAGTTCCGCTCAGCGGGGGTTAACCTGCGGGAGAAGTAGGCACAAGGGTGGAGAACACTATTGGACTCCCTGCTCTGGGACAGCACGGCTCCTATCCCTGAGTCAGAGGCATCCACTTCAACAATAAACTGGTGGTTAGGATTGGGCTGTACCAAAACTGGTACAGTCGAAAACCAATGTTTCAACTCCCTAAATGCTGCTTCGCACCGATCCAACCAGGTGAAGGGGACTTTTGTGGAGGTCAGGGCAGTAAGGGGACCAACAACCTGACTGTAGCTCTTAATGAACCTCCTGTAAAAATTGGTGAACCCTAGGAACTGTTGCAGCTTCCTACGATTTACCGGTTGGGGCCAATCTCTCACCGTCACTGCTTTAGCCGGATCGGGTGCGACGGAGTTGGAGGAGATGATAAACCCCAGGAAGGACAAAGAAGTGCGGTGGAACTCACACTTCTCGCCCTTCACAAACAGCCGGTTCTCCAACAACCGCTGCAGGACCTGACGGACATGTTTAACATGGGTCTCAGAGTCCGAGGAGAAGATGAGGATATCATCTAGATATACGAAGATGAATTGGTGCAGGAAATCCTGCAGAACATCATTAACCAAAGCTTGGAACATCGCGGGGGCATTGGTGAGACTGAACGGCATGACCAGGTACTCAAAGTGACCTAAGGGGGTGTTAAATGCCGTCTTCCATTGGTCTCCCTTCCGTATCCGAACCAGGTGATAAGCATTTCTGAGATCCAGTTTCGTAAATATTTTGGCTCCATGCAGGGGCGTGAATACTGAATCCAATAGAGGTAACGGGTATCGGTTGCGAACCGTGATCTCATTCAGCCCTCTATAATCAATGCATGGACGGAGTCTGCCATCCTTCTTGCCAACAATAAAGAAACCTGCACCTAACGGGGATGAGGAATTTCGGATTAGCCCGGCAGCTAAAGAGTCCCGGATGTAGGTCTCCATTGAGTCGCGCTCAGGACGTGAGAGATTGTACAGCCTGCTGGACAGGTACTCAGCGCCTGGAACCAAATCAATGGCACAATCATATGGTCGGTGCGGGGGCAGGGTGAGTGCCAGATCTTTGCTGAAAAAGTCAGCAAGATCATGATACTCAGCTGGCACCGTCATGAGATTGGGGGGGACTCGGACCTCCTCTTTAACAGCATCACCGGGTGGCACCGAGGATCTTAAACACTCCCGGTGGCTCAATTGAGCCACAACCCCAGATGGCCAATCGATCCGGGGATTGTGCTTCACCATCCATGGAAATCCCAAAAATAATTCTGGAGGTAGAAGGCGTTACAAAGAACACAATCTCCTCCCTGTGATTACCAGAGACAACCAAGGTTAAAGGCTGTGTCTGGTGTGTGATTTCTGGAAGTAGAGTGCCATCTAGTGCCCGCACCTTCAATGGTGAAGGAATGGCCACCAGAGGGAGCCCTACCTCCTTAGCCCACCTACTGTCCAGTAGGTTCCCTTCCGACCCCGTGTCGATCAGTGCTGGGGTGGTAAGGGTTAAATCCCCACAGAGGATTGTGACTGGGAATCGTGCGCATTTCCGTGGAATGCCCGCGTGTGTGTTATGGCTCACCCTTAACCCAGTCTCTAAGGGCGAGCGTTGGCGTTTAACCGTTTGGGGCAGTTTCTCTGCACATGCTCACTCAAGCCGCAGTAAAAACACTCTCCACGGGCCAGCCTCCTCTGTCTGTCATTAGATTTAACTTTAGCCCTGCTCATGTCCATAGCTTCGTCAGCAGGGGGAGCTGGTGCTACGCGGAAAGCCCTGGCTTTGGAGTGGGGTGAGGACGTCGCTGCTTCAGACCTGGAAGGGAGAGGGACGAGCGCGCCCGGCCACGTCCTTCGTCTTGCTCCCGTTTATGTTCCTCTAACCGATTGTCTAACCGGATAACCAGATCTATCAGCCCATCTAAATCCCGTGGCTGATCCTTCGCCACCAGATGCTCCTTTAGGGCTGGAGACAGCCCATTTATGAAGGTGGCGTGGAACGCTACCGAATTCCAACCGGCTCTCGCTGCCGCAACACGAAAGTCGAAGTTGCATCTCCATTGGCTGTTCACTCGGTGGTATATGCCCCTCAGAGTCCATGATGTGGCTGAGTTATCCTGTTGGGGAAAGTGAATGCACGGACCCACGCCAGGGGGCGTAAATGAATGGTCAATAGGGTTTCCAAATAAATAAAAATGTATTCTGCAAATGTGCACAAACACTCAAATATGCTTTAGACAGTCAATTCAATACCGTGACGCATGGGCAGGCCCGAGGGTAGGAGACGCCTATCCAGAGAACAGCCGGGACCCATGAAGTTCCACCGCCAACGGAGACCTGCAACACACCAGAGCCGCCAAGTCCTGAATCCCCAGGTGGCCACCGCTCCAGCTGTCAGACCCGGTACTGCTGGCAGGAACAAAACAGGTTAAGGTGGGTGTGTGCACACCCAGCAAACAGTCAGTAACTTACAGAAATCCTCCTGAAGGAATAAATCCAGATACTCCCAGAGTGCAGAGGAAAAACTGGAGGACATGCAGTATCAATTGTTATACTTAGTAAGTCAGAAGTGAGGAGTGGAGACGCCAACTCCTCCAACTTCCACAAACTCGGCTACAAGCTGCAAGTATAAGTCACAACTGCAAAGACTTCAGTTACAATGAATGTGTGTACGGCACAAAACGGCTGAGTTAGATTACCTGTGAGGTAAGCAGATAATTTGGCAGAGTTATGTCTCTCCCAGGCTTTTATGGATGAAGAGATGAGGTGATTGATGACAGGTGATGACACCCCCACGGTGCACCTGGTGGATTCTTCCTGGCCCTCTACTGCCTGAAACCTGTCAACAGGCAGGGCGCCCTCTGGTGGTGGGCCAGCAGTACCTCCTCTTCAGCGGTAACAGTAAAAATGACTTTTTAAAGGGAACTGTGATGATTATCTATAGCACATCACTTAAAGAGCATAGCACAAGTGCATTTATCCTTCACTCCATGTAATCTGAATGCAAAGGAAAGTGCAGGGTGCAAATTGGTTGTATTTATCTCCAAATTAATCACTGGTACAGTTCAGCAAGAGCAAGAATTTAATCAGCATCTGATGCTGTACTGAACAGTTGTAAATGGTAAATGGACTGCATTGATATAGCATTTTTCCATCTGCAACAGAACCTCAAAGCTTTTTACAATGATGCCTTGCATTCACTCATTCACACAGACCAGCTCACACGCCAATGTCAGGGTGCTGCCATGCAAGGTGCTCACTACACACTACGAGCAACTAGGGGATTAAGGACCTTGCCCAAGTGCCCTTAGTGATTTTCTGGCCTGGCTGGGTTTTGAACTGAGGATCCTCTGGTCTGAAGCCAGACATTTAACCTCTAAACCATCACCTCCCCAGTTATGGTGCAGAGCTGACCCAGAAGCTGAGACAATTTATCAGTCGATTTACTCTTAAAGACTCTGGTGGTTTTCCATGATAAAATGCTATACATACGACCCCTGTGCAGAGAACAACAAGGGCTTGAGATAAATGGCAGCAGGATGAGCCAGGATACACAAGAGGATGAGTCACCCGTGTAAAGAGAGGGTCACAGCACAGTAATCGGACAAACCAAGCAAATGAATCAGGAAATAGCAAGCTAAACTCAGGGGACATGGCAAACACAAGGACAGAGCGTGAGAAACCAGGCATGACAGCAAGACAATCTGGCATTGTAATGAAGGAATTGTGGAAGTTAAATGGTGCTTGACACAATTAGAGAGGAAACAAAATTACACAGTAACCCAAAAACCCACGAGCAGGTAGTAAAGTCACTGAAAATACACAGAGATCAGATGTCCAAGTAAAAGCAAGAGGTATGCCGAACATGGAAGACATTTACACTAAAAGAACATGAGTGTAAAATTACAGTGAAGGGAAACATGGGAGCATGAGGAATAATCAACATGGAGAATTACATAAAAATGTGAGGAAAATATTACACTGAGAAGAAACACCAGAGGCCACAGGAACAACTATTACTTAGGAGAAATGGTAAGGAACACAAGAAAAAGGTAAATAATAATAATAAAAGCAGAATTAGAACCACAAGGATCAAAACACAAACGAGCAGGGACGTCCCTGAAAAAGACGTTGCTTGAATGGCAGCATGTGTTGCTCCAAAACCTGGATGTACCTTTCAGCATTGATGGTGCCATCACAGATGTGTAAGTTGTCCATGCCATGGGCACTAACACACCCCCATACCATCACAGATGTTGGCTTTTGAACATTGCCATGGTAACAATCTGGATGGTCTTTTTCCTCTTTTGTCCAGAGGACACAACATCCATGATTTCCAAAAACTATCTGAAATGTGGACACATCAGACCACAGCACACTTTTCCACTTTGCATCTGTCCATTTCAAATGAGCTCAGGCCCAGAGAAGGTGGCAGCATTTCTGGATCTTCTTGATGTATGGCTTTCACTTTGCATGGTGGAGATTTAACTCCACCTTGTAGATGTAGCCCTTGTAGATGTAGCGATGAACTGTGTTAACTGACAATGGTTTTCTGAATTGTTCTTGAGCCCACGCGGTAAGATCCTTTACACAATGATGTCGGTTTTTAATGCAGTGCCATCTGAGGGATCGAAGGTCACCGGCATTCAATGTTGTTTTTTGGCCTTGCCGCTTACCTGTAGAAAGTATTTCGCATAGCTTTCTCTTTCCTCTTCTTCCTGGCTGATGCAGCACATTCAGCCCATTTTTGCAGAGTGCCAAATGATACATCACATGCCCGTTTTTATGGGAATATGCAAACCTAAAGGACAAAACAATGGAATACAGTAACTACACGATCTACACGATCCACAAAACACAATAAAATAGAAAATATACCACTTTGAGCATTTAAAGAACTACAATGGATAAAACATAAAGTGACAGAATGTGGAGCTTTTAACACACCCCTCTGAGTTTGGTCTGCTTGAGGTTTCCTCTTTTTTTTTTTTTTTTTTTTTTAAAAGCACTGAGGGAGTTTTTCCTAGAATAGAAAAATGAAAAATCAGCTTACCTACTGTTTGGTCTCTGCTGCTCTCGAGGCAGTGTGAGTTACTTTTCGTGTTCTCTCTGAGCCCACTGTGGTATCAATGATCAAAACATGCACATTAGATTCTTTCTTCATGTAGATCTGAAGGTGCAAATCAATATGTCTAATCAATTTGTGGATTGTTAAAGACAGAGTTGAAGCAGAAGAAAAAATCCAACTAAAATGTTGATTAACAAACTCAGGAGGGATATTTCCAACCCCGTCTCACAGCGGTTTGTGGTGGCATTACGGAAAGTACATAAATCTATGGGTTCATGGCGGGGCACCAAAACGGGACACTTTTCGTGACGGGCCCACGAAATGGGGGATGACGGGGGGGGGGGGGGGGTGTCTGGTGGGGTTATGGTTAAGTTTAGGAGAAGGAACACACTTACGCTATGGTTATGGTTACAGTTAAGAGAATGTGGATGATTATAAATTGCAAAATCGAAAAAAAAAACCATGTCAAGAAAAAAAGAAAAACGCGTGACCGAGCTGGATACTTCATGGAGTGTTATTGCGTTTCATTCTGTAACAGTAATATTTCTTGTGTACAGCAGGGGTGGTGACCAAGTGATTAGTACACTTGGTTTCGGTACAGAATGTTTTGAGTTCAAACCCCACCCCTGCCACATTTTTCCATGTAATGTGGAGTTGCGCCAGGAAGGGCAGCCGGTGTAAAGTGGCAAATCAACTTGCAAATCCAACTTTGATTTGCTATGGCAACCCCCGAGTGAAGAACAAGGGAGCAGCCAAAGGAACTTACAATACCACGTGTCCCATAGCACACTACTTAAATTGTGATTAAATAGGCAAACAAGAACAACAAAAAGTTCATATGAAACCATCTCACTCAGTTTCTTTGTTTACAGACACTTTGCATGACTTGTGAATGTACAAAGGTAAGAATAGCTCATAGGCAGCACCCCACTGAAGGACATTTTTGAAGACTGAGTCATTTGACAGTGTTGTACTGGAAACGTGACTGTAGGCACATATGTGGCACAGCCACATTGTTGTGCAATCTGACAGAATTTTGAGTGAATATAAATGCATGCATAAATGGGGAGGTGGTGGTTAAAAAAAGGGAGGGGGGGGGGATTGCAATCCTCTGTTAAACCCCAAACCATGAATCGGCTGCAAATCGTGAATGATCCGCAAACCGTTAATTTATGTGTGCCAGAAATTTTCAACATTTCAAAATCTTCTGTTCACGGACAGTTTACAACGGTACGATGTGTTTATTCATTGGCAGGCTAAATTATGTGCCAGCATGGGGTCAAATTCATACAAGTGTCAAGGCACCGTTAGACTCAGCCACTGGGAACAACCAGAGGTCTTTCTTACACGTTCTTTCCGGAGGATCTTTGTGCACCGTTGGAATGACTTTCAAATGGTCGAAGTGTTCTACTTGAAAAAAATCAAATGAAGGTCAAAGTTTATATTCAAATTTTGTTAACACAGAATTAATGGAAATGAAACAAATGCAACATAACATGTCAATAAAGTTACCACTGTTGTGTGGTAAGAGAATTTGTTTTTAACTGTACTCAACTGTTGTGTTAAACTCACCAAAGATACAAAAAGCATCTTGATTTCTACATGTGACCCCATTAACAAGAGCACATTTGCATGTCTGTGCATGCAAGTGTGCGCATTTGCATGATAAATGTTAATATTCAGGTGGTGAGTTAAGGGCTTCATAAATAATGATGAGGACAGATGAAATTCGCTGCAGTGGGATGTGATGGAGCAAATGTACAAACCAATGTCCAGGATTGATATTACAGAAATCATGCTCGTCTCAAAGGAAATCCTGCAGGATTGTTTTCTGCTGCGTGCACTCTTTATCTTTTCAGTGCACAGTGTGCTTATGCTGTTTTGGTGTGTTTTTATTATGTCAGAAATTTTGCACTGTTACAGCAGCACAGTTCATAATTAGTGCCCGAGTAGGAAAAAGTCCTACGAGGACCCTATTGTAATTGCGCTGTTTATTATTATTATTTATTAGGGCCCGAGTAGTAAAAAGTCCTACGAGGACCCTATTGTAATTGCGCTGTTTATTATTATTATTTATTGGGGCCTGAATAGGAAAATTCCAACGAGGACCCTATTGTAATTACGCTGTTTATTATTATTATTATTAGGGCCCGAGTAGGAAAAAGTCCTACGAGGACCCTATTGTAATTGCGCTGTTTATTATTATTATTATTATTATTATTATTATTATTTATTATTATTAGGGCCTGAGTAGGAAAAAGTCCTACAATGACCCTATTGTAATTGCGCTGTTTATTATTATTATTATTATTATTATTTATTATTATTAGGGCCCGAGTAGGAAAAAGTCCTACGAGGACCCTATTGTAATTGCGCTGTTTATTATTATTATTATTATTATTATTATTATTATTATTTATTATTATTAGGGCCTGAGTAGGAAAAAGTCCTACAATGACCCTATTGTAATTGCGCTGTTTATTATTATTATTATTATTATTATTAGGGCCTGAGTAGGAGAAAGTCCTACAATGACCCTATTGTAATTGCGCTGTTTATTATTATTATTATCATTATTATTATTATTTATTATTTATTAGTATTAGGGCCTGAGTAGGAAAAAGTCCTACGAGGACCCTATTGTAATTGCGCTGTTTTTTATTATTATTATTATTATTTATTTATTATTTATTATTTATTATTTATTATTTATTATTTATTATTTATTATTTATTATTATTAGGGCCTGAGTAGGAAAAAGTCCTACGAGGACCCTATTGTAATTGCGCTGTTTATTATTATTATTATTATTATTATTATTATTATTATTATTAGGGCCTGAGTAGGAAAAAGTCCTACAATGACCCTATTGTAATTGCACTGTTTATTATTATTATTTATTATTAGGGACCGAGTAGGACAACGTCCTACTAGGACCCTATTGTAATTGCGCTGTTTATGATTATTATTATTTATGATTATTATTATTATTATTATATTATTATTCTCACTCTTGAAACCGAAATTCCAGCCTGTTCCCATGCTCAAAAACTCACCAAACTTTGCAAAGTCATCCGAAATTCAATATTTTGGGGGTGTCGCACATGATCACAGCAAAATGGTGAAATAGCGCCCCCTTGAAATTTTCAAAAACCCTTCCGCATTGGGGTTTTTTCATCGCAGCCTCACGAAATTCGGTACACATATTTACCATGCCGGGACGCACAAAAAAGTCTCTTACCGTCACGGTGAAATGTCAGCAGGAAGTCAGCCATTTTGATTTTAATTTTCGATTTTGAGCTAATTTTTTGCCATTTTTGGCCATTTCCACTACTTACATTTGAACGAACTCGTCCTAGGGATTTCATCCAATCGTCTTCAAATTTGGTCAACATCATCATGACCCCATGGTGATCAAAAGTTATCAAAAGAATGTAATTAGTTCAAATGGCGTGGCTGCTCGGGTTCGTCAAACTTTGGCAAGCTTTTTGGAGCACGCCTTTTCACTTCTTACGGCTGTCACGCCCACATACTTAATCGTAGATCCGTCAAACTTGCTGGACATGATGAGGGCTCCGCCCTGAACATGTGTATATATTAACATCCCACCTGCGCCATAGCGCCCCCGGCGGTAACAGGAAATGTCCTATTTTTACTTTAACAGGTCCTGATGTCACATAGTTAAACCAATCAACTTCATTCCACTTTTAAAACATGCAGAACAAGTTGGTGAACATAGGCAATGAATGCCGTGAAGTTATGAGTATTCGGCGTCCGTGTGGCGGCATGCCGAATATTGCCCCTTTGCCATGAAATTTCGTTCTTCCTTTTGACGGCTTTAATTTTGTCATATCATCATGAAAATTGATGCACAGGTCAAGCAAGAAAACCTCTTACAAATCATAGGGTCATCGCCCATGGGCGGGGCAAAATGCCTCAATAGCGCCCATGTGAATCTTTCAAAAACCCCTCCCCATAGGGGTTTTTTGGAGTAGGGACATGAAAATTGGCACACGTGTGACTTGCATAGACATACAAAAAAGTCTCTTGCACCATGGGTCTATTCCAAACAGGAAGTCGGCCATTTTGAATTTTCTTGTCATTTTGGTGTGATTTCCACACCTGGGATTTGAACGAACTCCTCCTGGGGATTTTGTCCAATGCACTTCAAATTTCTTTCACAGCATCCAGAGATGATAGTGATCAAAAGTTATCGAAAGCTTTTCTCTATGTCGAAGGGTGTGGCTGCTGTGGCGCCGCCATTTTGATCCTTCTCCATGGAACATTATACTTAAACAGGTCATGATGTCACATAGTTAACCCAATCAACTTCATTCCACTTCTAAAACATACAGAACAAGTTGGTGAATGTAGGCGATGATCGACGTGAAGTTATGAGTAACAACATCCGTGTGGTGGCATGCCGAATATCGCCCCTTCGCCATGAAATTACGTTCTTCCTTTTGACGGCTTTAATTTTGTTATATCATCATGAAAATTGATACACAGGTCGAGCATGACAACCTCTTACAATTCATCGGGGCGACACCCATGGGCGGGGCAAAATGCCTCAATAGCGCCCTCTTGAAACTTTCAAAAACCCCTCCCCATAGGGGTTTTTATGGAGGAGGGAGATGAAAATTGGTACACATGTGTGACGTGCTTTTGTCATTTTGGCGTGATTTCCACACGTTGTACTTGAACGAACTCCTCCTTGGGATTTTGTCCAATGCACTTCAAATTGCTTTCACAGCATCCAGAGATGATACTGACAAAAAGGTATCGAAAGCTTTTCTCTATGTTGAAGGGTGTGGCCGCTATGGTGCCGCCATTTTGACCCGTCGCCATGGAACATCAAGTCATGATAACTCCTTCATGCTTTGACGATGACGGTTGGCCCCTGAACACACCTGACCCCTCTGTTTGTACACTGAGTGCCCCCTAGTGGATGAACCATCAACATGTCATAACTCCTTCATGCATTGTGTGATTTGCTTGAAATTTTAACTGTGTGATGAGTGGTTGCCCCTGTACGCACATGCCCACATCTGGTCACAAGCGGATGCACTGCCCTGGGTAGGCGGTTGTGTGGAACGAGGGCCCGCATATGACTGCTTGCAGTCCTAGTAATTATTCTGCACGAAATAAAATCCAAATTTTGGCCTTTTCCCATGCTCAAAAACTCACCAGACTTTGCAAAGTTGTCCGGTCGGATCCGAATTTTGATATTTTGGGGGTCACGCACATGGTCACAGCGAAATCGCGAAATAGCACCCCCTAGAAGTTTTCAAAAAACACTCCAGATAGGGGTTTTTTCGTCGTAGCCTCACGAAATTCGGTACACATATTTACAATGCAAGGACGCACAAAAAAGTCTATTACTGTCATGGTGAAATGTCGACAGGAAGTCGGCCATTTTGATTTTAAGTTTCATTTTTCATTTTTGTAATTTTTGCCTTTTTTGGCTATTTTCACTACTTACATTTGAACGAACCCGTCCTGGGGATTTCATCCAATCATCTTCAAATTTGGTACACGTCATCATGACACGTTGCTGATCAAAAGTTATCAAAAGAATGTAATTAGGTCAAAAGGCATGGCTGCTAGGGTTTGTCAAACTTTGGCAAGCTTTTTGGAGCACGCCGTTTCACTTCGAACGGCTGTCACGCCCACATACTTAATCGTGGATCCTTCAAACTTGCTGGACATGATGAGGGCTCTGCCCTGAACATCTACATATATTAACTTTCCACCTCCACCATAGCACCCCCCCCGGTGGTAAAAGGAAATATCCTTTTTTATTTTAACAGGTCCTGATGTCACATAGTTAACCCAATCAACTTCATTCCACTTCTAAAACATGCAGAACAAGTTCCTGAACATAGGTGGTGATCGCCGTGAAGTTATGAGTAACGGCGTCTGTGTGGCGGCGTGCCGAATATCGACCCTTCTCCATGAAATTCCGTTCTTCCTTTTGACGGCTTTAATTTTGTCATATCATCATGAAAATTGATACACGTCAAGCACGACAACCTCTTAAAATTCATAGGGGTGGGACCCATGGGCGGGGCATTTTGGCCAATGCACTTCAAATTTCTTTCACAGCATCCAGAGACGATAATGATCAAAATTTGTTGAAAGCTTTTCTCTATGTCGAAGGGTGTGGCCGCTATGGTGCCGCCATTTTGACCCGTCGCCATGGAACATCAAGTCATGATAACTCCTTCATGCTTTGCCTGATTGACATGAAACTTCACATGTGTGATGACAGTTGGCCCCTGAACACATCTGGCCCCCCTGTTTGTGCTCTGAGTGCCCCCTAGTGGATAAACAATCAGCTGCTCATAACTCCTTCGTGCTTTACCTGACTGACTTGAAACTTCACGTGTGTAATGAGGGTCAGCCCCTTACCACAACTTGCCCCTGTTTGTACACTGAGCGCCCCCTAGTGGATGAACTATCAACATGTCATAACTCCTTCATGCATTGTGTGATTTGCTTGAAATTTGAACTGTGTGATGAGTGGTTGTTCCTGTATGCACATGCCCACATCTGATCACAAGGGAACGCGCTGGCCTCGGTAGGCGGTTGTGCGGAACGAGGGCCCGTATATGACTGCTTGCAGTCCTTGTTATAATGGGTGTTTTATTGTATTTTTTTCCGTTTCTATCTAAAATTTTATTTTTCCTGTGTTTCTGCCCCAGATTATAACCATGAGAGACTATGTTCCAAAAATTATTGGCCTGGAATCCTTCCAGCGTTACATTGGACCCTATAAGGGATACGATCCAACTACAGATCCTTCTGCTTCCAATGTGTTTGCCACTGCAGCATTCCGGTTCGGCCACGCTACTGTCTCACCAATACTCCGGAGACTCAATGAGAGCTTCCAGGAACATGAGCAATTTCCCCACCTGAGGCTGCATAACACTTTTTTCTGTCCTTGGAGAATCGTGAAAGAAGGTCAGCTGTGTGCACAGTGAACACATCACACAATTAATTGAAAACTATAAATAATAATGTTCTGCTGAGGTCAGCTGGAGCAATGGAGATCTGAATTTACATTATCATTTGTTCAGGGCCATTCATGTGATTTCTATGGCTGACCCACCGAATAGACCTGTTAGAGGACATGTTTGCTCCACTGTACATTAAAGAACCTTAAAATGAGAATCACAATCCAAGAAAATTGTTTAGAGAAAAAACCTGACACATTTTATAGACCACATACACTTTGATCATCAGATACCAACATACACACACATCTTGAACTGCTTAACCAAGACTGGGTTGTGAGGGGCTGGAGCCTATCCCAGCAGTCATAGGGTGTGAGATGGTGTTCACCCTAGACAGGACTCCAGTCTGTCACAGGGCCACATGTAGACAAACACATGCACACCTACGGACAATTTTTTAAAAGTTTCCAATCCACCTAACCTGCATGTCTTTTGATGTGTAAGAAAGCAAATGTATCAGTTTATCTTCCCCCCCTGGATACCACCCCCCCCCCCCCCCCCCCCACCAGGTGAGTTTTGCAATATATATTTGTCAGTATGTATGTTTGCTTTTTTTTTTTTTTTTGGTTACTATTGTGTGTATGTGTTTGTGTGTGTGCACTATAATACCAATATTTAAATTTTACCATCAATCAAACTGCTTCATCTGGGACCATAAAACATCCATGAAGTATAGAGTTTAAATGTTGCTCTATCCTGATTGGACCTTGTCAAGGTTTGGGTTAATCAGTGCTGCCCGGTAGGAATGTTGCCTGTCAGTTGATTAAAGTCGACCAGCACCAAGGTCAGGCAACGCTGTTGTTCATCGTGGTCCTGGAAAAATTTTCAACATGCTTATAGTCTTCAATGTTCATGCTAAAACACCGGCAAGAGTTGAGCTCTGCTGCTGCTATGTCACCTCCTCTAGTATACCATTACTGCTCTGTTTGCCTCCGGTGGCAAATGTCAGAGGTTTGACAGGATGCACCACCTCCTCTGGATCCCTTGGACATGAAGAAATAGGAAGAAATATGGAAGACTACTAGCTGGGGTACCTGGCGCTGCCCAGGTTAACCTGTTTTAGACATAAGCCAAATGCCAATCATTTTAATCCAAACAATTGTCCAACATTTGTTTTTGTAATGCTGATGTCTTATCAATATAATAGTTAATGGGCTAAAGTTTGTCCAGCAGAACTATAAGAGATGACTCCCCAAGCTAAGTAGAAATACTTGGTTAAAAGACAAACACATTTGAAGTCCTTCATGCAGACTTTGTTTTGCAATCAAATTTATAACAAAATTACACAAAAAAGGTAGGTAACAGTAAATGTAAATATCAGTGAATCAAAATTGAGGTAGTGGTGTACTTCACTGTTTTTACATTGCAATTTTACAAATATAAAATGAATGTATTCAGACAGGAAGGCAAACTGGGTTGTACAGGACAGTCAAGTGCTTAACAGCTGAGAACATAAAGTAGCTGAAGAAAGGGATTAAATAAACAGAGATGGCCAACACATATACAGGGCTGGAAATTTGAATCTGCCTGGTCATACCCACAGCCTCAGCCTAAGCATGTTGTTGTTTTGCTGAGTGTGCTGTGGCTGTGCTGTGCTGAGTGTGCTGTAGAAAGGGATTAAATAAACAGAGATGGCCAACACATGTACAGGGCTGGAAATTTGAATCGGCCTGGTCATACCCACAGCCGGCTATTTTGGGGGTAATTTTCAGTTCACCTTTAAAAAAAAATGGTACCAGTTTGTTCCCCATGTCATAATTCAGAATATATATAGTTTTTAGGGCTACATATGATAGTTTTTGAGTTTATCGCACATGGTCCAAAACTGTATAGTCTTACATAAATGGCTGTTTTGGGGGGTAATTTTCAGTTCAACTTTTTAAAAAATGGTATCAGTTTGTTCCCCATGTCATGAGGATTCAGAATATATGTAGTTTTTAGGGCTACATATTATAGTTTGGGAGTTTATCCCAGACAGACAGACAGACAGACGTAGCCCTTTATGTATATAGATGTAGAACCTGTCTCAAAGACGCACCTGTAGCAAGTGACACAATTGCAGAGTTACTTCGCGTTTATAGAGGCTATATCACTTGACATCACAAACACTGAGTCGATGATCAGCTACGTTAGTGCTCCATGGAGAGTGCTACCAATACGGCCTCCCTTTGATGACAAAAGCTGAGCTATGTCCTATAGTAAGTTAGTGAACTGTTGCCAAACGTTGAGTTCTATCAGTACAACGTTACCCTCAATTGAGCTACATCGACCTGCATTGAAGACAGGAATTTGGAGCCCTGCCTTCCCCAATGTTTCACAGAGATTTTTGAGAATCAAAGTGTCAGATGCTTCATGTCATAGTGTGAACGGGCCCCAAGTAATTGAACTGCAAATATGTGTGACCCTCTGTGTTTCTTTGTAGGTGGAATTGAACCAATCCTCCGAGGTGTGATCGGAACACCAGCACCAACTGTTCATGCAGACACACTGATGGCCGAGGAGCTGACAGAGAGGCTGGTTGTCCTTAATATATCGCAACAGATGGACCTTGCTGCTCTGAACCTACAGAGAGGACGCGATCATGGACTTCCTGGTCAGACTGAAATGTAGACTTTAGCGTACCCTTAAAATTTGCATTTTTCCTTCCTCTTTCGTGGAAGAGATCCTTTATTTATTAATTCATGAGGACTTTACGCTCTTGGAAAAAAGCCATGTCTCAGTGCATTAGGTGAAAAAAAACATGCAAATAAACAAACTAATCTACGACAGAGAAGACTTGGGACATTCATTGAAGGACAAAACCTAACAAAGTCACATCACATACACATGGTGGATGAAACTTTGGAGAACGCCATTGGATAAAGACAGCTCAACTCTTACTTTTGTTAAATGGGAATCTTTGCTGCAAGACTAGTAGGCAGTGGGCCAGACAGGGGTCCCTTGCATCCCCTCCCTCTGATTTTGTTGAGTTTGGGGGGATGTGCAAGAGACACAATTCTGGCCCATGTCTCATAGAGGATGGATGAGACATCCACAATAATAATAATAATACATTTTATTTGTAACACACTTTACATTCCGTAGAATCTCAAAGTGCTACAGAGCAAAGGCTAAAAACAAACAATATACAGAGTCAAAAACAATAAAATATTCATAAAGCATAAATCCATGGCCACATGGCTAGTGAGACAAGTTCACAGTACAACCTTCAGAGCCGAAACATCTGTAGTACTACTTTTGACTGAGGCATCTGTTAACTTCTTGTCTTTCTTGCACTGCAGATGGAGACTCAAAATGTGTGTTAATATCATATTATTCCAGACACAATGATATTTCATTAATTCAAAAAGGAAATTTAAAAAAAAGGACATAAAGAGATATCAAGGTCAAGTGTGGGAGCATGCATTGTTGCCACACTTCACCACAGCCACCCCACTACAGAACTGCCTTGTATTCATAGATGGCAACTGCCCAGGCAGACGCGGCCATGTTAATATATCCAGAGGAAGATAACTTATGTATATCAGTTTATGAGAACCTTGTGTTAGTCACTACCGCCTGACACAACCGTGCATGTTTACACCTTTGGGTACATTTGCTGGTCATAAGAATTTCTGAGATGATTTCATAGTGTACTGAGGAAATATCCTTTCTGAGTGTCTCAGAGAAAACAGAAAGATTAGTTCGTTGAGATATGCTCAGAAAGTTTGCATCAATTAATTCATATTTCCAATTCTTTTACAGGATACAATGATTGGAGAGTATTTTGCGGATTGAAGAGAATTAAGACATTAGAAGATTTCATAGATGTCGCAAGTGACCGCAATGTTGCAGAAAAGATCCTGAACATGTACAAGCATCCTGATAATATCGACATATGGCTCGGAGGACTTGCTGAAAACTTGACACCAGGTTCAAGAACTGGTCCCCTCTTCAGCTGTCTTATTGCAAAGCAGATGAAAGCTCTCCGGCAGGGTGATAGGTGCATTAATGTTTTTGCACTCTATTGTACGTATGTATTATGGATGTCATTCTGCAATGGCATAGGAATTCAGAATACAAATTTTTGTCTTTATGGAAATTCCTTTCAGGTTTTGGTGGGAGGGTGAAGGCATGTTCTCCCAGCAACAGAAGGCCGAGCTTTTAAAGACATCTGTTTCTCGCATCATTTGCGACAACAGCGGTATAAAGGAAGTCCTTCGTGATTCCTTCATATTCGGGCAATACCCTTCTGATTATGTCCCTTGTGATCGTATACCATCAATGCATTTGGCGGCTTGGAAAGAGAAGAAGAGTACAGGTTGGC
The DNA here is from genome assembly GCF_902500255.1 of Thalassophryne amazonica. Taxonomy (NCBI): domain Eukaryota; kingdom Metazoa; phylum Chordata; class Actinopteri; order Batrachoidiformes; family Batrachoididae; genus Thalassophryne; species Thalassophryne amazonica. Next base: position 59,595,328 of record NC_047121.1, on the reverse strand, counting down.
TCAATTAAATGTTGGGGAAAACATTCTACAGTGATATTTTGTCATTTACCTACAGGATAACGAGAAACCTTTCTTCACACTCGGACCACCCAAGAAAGATAAAGAATGAGGGTTTCATTTTATACTACTGTTCACCGTGATTTCAGATTAAGGTGAGCTGCTGTACTTGCTGGTGAGGGGACACAGAAGAGTGATAAGACCTCACAATACGAGTTCTGTTAGAAAAGTATCGGACCTTTTTATTTTTTCAAAAACCTGACTGATTTGAATCACGTGTGCTTGCATGAGCAAACCTTGAACCTTCGTGCGCATGCATGAACTTTTTCACGCCTGTCAACTGCATCATTTTCTGGTAAGCAGCCTTTGTGTGGAACGTGTGCTGTGTGCTCTGCGGATTTTCATTTCAAGGAAAAAGACGGAACGACTGGAGCAGCGCCGCATCAAATTTTGCCAGAAACTGGGCGACAGCCAGGTGGAAACCATTCAGATGATTCAGACGGCTTTCGGTGACTTTTCAGTCGTGTGACTATCCGAGAAATTGTGGAAGAGGTGGGCATGTCACAGCATGTCCTGTGAGACTTCCAACACGGAGGCGCTTTTGCACCACCGTCAGCAGCAGCATGATTTTCACCACCAATCTTTTCATGGCCAAATGTTCTGTCACAGTGGAATGTACCGAAAAAGTGCTGATGTCCGCCTCTTCCGCAATTTCTCGGATAGTCACACGACGGTCCCGCATCACCACAGCGTTCACTTTGGAAATGATCTGGTTATTTCAGCATGTTGATGGCCGTCCGGAGCGCAGCTCGCTCTCCACCATTGTGCGGACGTCTTTAAACCGGTTGTACCGCTCCTTAATCTGTGTGATGCCCAAAGCATCGTCACCGAAAGCCGTCTGAATCATCCGAATGGTTTCCACCTGGCTGTCGCCCAGTTTCTGGCAAAATTTGATGCAGCCCTGCTACAGTCGTTCCGTCTTTTTCCTTGAAATGAAAATCTGCAGAGCGCACTACACAAGTCCCACACAAAGGCTGCTTACCAGGAAATGACGCAATCGACAGGCGTGAAAAAGTTCACGCATGCACACGAAGGTTCAAGGTTTGCTCATGCAAGCACACATGATTCAAATCCATCAGGTTTTTTAAAAAAATAAAAAGGTCTGATACTTTTCTAACAGACCTTGTATATACAGGTAGGTGACCCTTTGTTGTGCCGCACATTCATCGGAATTACAGTCAGTCATTCAATCAATCGAGCCCTCCACTTTCAGAGTGCAGATCATAGAATCATACTCTCACGGCACAGTGATTGATGGCATACAGTTAGGCCCATAAGTAGTTAGATGGTGGCACCGTTTTTGGAACAGTGCCACGGTGTACATGACTACAATGATGCTGAATTGAAACAGTCATGATGTTCTTGTAGTGTAGACTTTTAGCTTTAATTTAAGGGGTCTAGCAGATTTGGTGCATCAAACATAAAAGGATTACGGCAATTTGTCTTCAAAGGGAGAATGAATTATAAATGGTCATAGTCTTTTAAAATGCCATGTTATTATTCGTAAATAGTCATTGCAGAGGTACTTGGAAATATGTCTGTAATTATGCATCAGCAACACGAGATTGGTGATCCTCAAAATTGTTATAACTGTATATATTTGAGGACCAAGACTGTGAAGTCATTATCATATTATTATTGATATGAAATTAGTATTGTCCCATTACTATCATATTAATTAGTTATTATATTATTTTATGTAAATATTATTCAGTTATTGCAATTTATTTTGTGTTCACAAAGTGTATCTGTAACACAATCTACAATTGTTTCCTATTATAACATTGGATTCCCCATAAAAGTTAAAATAAAAAAAAAAAACACTTTGAGGAACCTTGAAAAAAGACAATATTTTAAATTCGTTCTTTCATTCATCTTCTACTGCTTAGTCCAATTAAGGGTCACGGAGCCTATCCCAGCACTCATAGAGCGTGAGGCGGGGTACACCCAGGACACCCGCATGTTTTTGGATGTGGGAGGAAACCGGAGCACCCAGAGGAAACCCACGCAAACACAGGGAGAACATGCAAACTCCACACAGAAAGGCCACGGGAATTGAACCCGCAACCTTCTCGCTGTGAGGCAACAGTGCTAACCACTAAGCCACCGTGCTGCCCATATTTTAAATTATAATAAAGAAAATAATTGAAACATTGTGAGGCTATCTTGCAACAACCCAGTCTCACAGCATGTTGTGGTTCAGCAGCACGAAATATGCATTCATCTATTGGTTTGTGATATTGTCACAAAAAGTGCAAAATGTTCAAATCAAATCAATTTTATTTATATAGCACCAAATCACAACAAACAGTCGCCCCAAGTCGCTTTATATTGTAAGGCAAAAGACATACAATAATTACAGAAAAACCCCAATGGTCAAAACGACCCCCTATGAGCAAGCACTTGGCGACAGTGGGAAGGAAAACTCCCTTTTAACAGGAAGAAACCTCCAGCAGAACCAGGCTCAGGGAGGGGCAGTCTTCTGCTGGGACTGGTTGGGGCTGAGGGGAGAGAATCAGGAAAAAGACATGCTGTGGAAGAGAGCAGAGATCAATCACCAATGACTAAAAGCAGAGTGGTGCATACAGAGCAAAAAGAGGTGAATAAAAAGAAACACTGGGTGCATCATGGGAAACCCCCCAGCAGTCTAAGTCTATAGCAGCATAACTAAGGGATATAAACGCAACACTTTTGGTTTTGCTCCCATTTTGTATGAGATGAACTCAAAGCTCTAAAACTTTTTCCACATACACAATATCACCATTTCCCTCAAATATTGTTCACAAACCAGTCTAAATCTATGATAGTGAGCACTTCTCCTTTGCTGAGATAATCCATCCCATCTCACAGGTGTGCCATACCAAGATGCTGATTAGACACCATGATTAGTGCACAGGTGTACCTTAGACTGCCCACAATAAAAGGCCACTCTGAAAGATGCAGTTTTATCACACAGCACAATGCCACAGATGTCGCAAGATTTGAGGGAGCGTGCAATTGGCATGCTGACAGCAGGAATGTCAACCAGAGCTATTGCTCGTGTATTGAATGTTCATTTCTCTACCATAAGCCGTCTCCAAAGGCGTTTCAGAGAATTTGGCAGTACATCCAACCAGCCTCACAACCGCAGACCACATGTAACCACACCAGCCCAGGACCTCCACATCCAGCATGTTCACCTCCAAGATCGTCTGAGACCAGCCACTCGGACAGCTGCTGAAACAATCGGTTTGCATAACCAAAGAATTTCTGCACAAACTGTCAGAAACTGTCTCAGGGAAGCTCATCTGCATGCTCGTCGTCCTCATCGGGGTCATGACCTGACTCCAGTTCGTCGTCGTAACCGACTTGAGTGGGCAAATGCTCACATTCGCTGGCATTTGGCACGTTGGAGAGGTGTTCTCTTCATGGATGATGCGAAGGAGATGTGTTGCACTGCATGAGGCAAATGGTGGTCACACCAGATACTGACTGGTATCCCCCCCCCAATAAAACAAACTGTACCTTTCAGAGTGGCCTTTTATTGTGGACAGTCTAAGGCACACCTGTGCACTAATCATGGTGTCTAATCAGCATCTTGATATGGCACACCTGTGAGGTGGGATGGATTATCTCAGCAAAGGAGAAGTGCTCACTATCACAGATTTAGACTGGTTTGTGAACAATATTTGAGGGAAATGGTGATATTGTGTATGTGGAAAAGGTTTTAGATCTTTGAGTTCATCTCATACAAAATGGGAGCAAAACCAAAAGTGTTGCATTTATATTTTTGTTGAGTATATAAGCTTTTTCAAAAAGGAAAGTTTTAAGCTTAATCTTAAAAGCAGAGAGGGTGTTTGTCTCCCTAATCCGAATTGGGAGCTGGTTCCACAGGAGAGGAGCCTGAAAGCTGAAGGCTCTGCCTCCCATTCTACTCTTAGAAACCCGAGGAACTACAAGTAAGCCTGCAGTCTGAGAGCGAAGAGCTCTATTGGGGTGATATGGTACTATGAGGTCCCTAAGATAAGATGGGACCTGATTATTCAAAACCTTATAAGTAAGAAGAAGAATTTTAAATTATATTCTGGAATTAACAGGAAGCCAATGAAGGGAAGCCAATATGGGTGAAATATGCTCTCTCCTTCTAGTCCCTGTCAGTACTCTAGCTGCAGCATTTTGAATTAACTGAAGGATTTTCAGGGAACTTTTAGGACAACCTGATAATAATGAATTACAATAGTCCAGCCTAGAAGAAATAAATGCATGAATTAGTTTTTCAGCGTCACTCTGAGACAAGACCTTTCTAATTTTAGAGATATTGCGCAAATGCAAAAAAGCAGTCCTACATATTTGCTTAATATGCACATCGAAGGACATATCCTGATCAAAAATGACTCCAAGATTTCTCACAGTATTACTGGTCAGGGTAATGCCATCCAGAGTAAGGATCTGGATAGACACCATGTTTCTAAGATTTGTGGGGCCAAGTACAATAACTTCAGTTTTATCTGAACTTAAAAGCAGGAAATTAGAGGTCATCCATGTCTTTATGTCTGAAAGACATTCCTGCAGTTTAACTAATTGGTGTGTGTCCTCTGGCTTCATGGATAGATAAAGCTGGGTATCATCTGCGTAACAATGAAAATTTAAGCAATGCTTTCTAATAATACTGCCTAAGGGAAGCATGTATAAAGTGAATAAAATCGGTCCTAGCACAGAACCTTGTGGAACTCCATAATTAACCTTAGTCCGTGAAGAAGACTCCCCATTTACATGAACAAATTGTAATCTATTAGATAAATATGATTCAAACCACTGCAGTGCAGTGCCTTTAATACCTATGGCATGCTCTAATCTCTGTAATAAAATTTTATGGTCAACAGTATCAAAAGCTGCACTGAGGTCTAACAGGACGAGCACAGAGATAAGTCCACTGTCTGAGGCCGAAAGAAGATCATTTGTAACCTTCACTAATGCTGTTTCTGTACTATGATGAATTCTGAAACCTGACTGAAACTCTTCAAATAGACCATTCCTCTGCAGATGATCAGTTAGCTGTTTTACAGCTACCCTTTCAAGAATTTTTGAGAGAAAAGGAAGGTTGGAGATTGGCCTATAATTAGCTAAGGTAGCTGGGTCAAGTGTGTCAGATCCCGCTTTTTTAGATACACGGCACACGCGCACCCTCCGATGAGTGTGTTTGTGTACAAAACCAGCTCTCCGTCTCTGGGGTCCAACCTTCGTGTCTCCACGGGTATTACCCGGCAGGGCTGCACAAAGGCTGTTCAAGCTGGTGGCGAGGAGATTCGTCTAGCTGCTCACTGCCTCCATCCGGACGTCCACCCCGCTGAAGCTGATCTCGCACCCCAGTCGAATAGCCTTCTCAGGAACCAGGATACGAACCGGCCACGCCCGTTAATGGCAGCTCTCCTCTTATGGATCAGGGCTCTTGGAATGTTGCTAGATTTTGAATTTAGTGACTCGTACAGCGAGTCCCCAGGATGTGTTATTTTCATTAAAAAAACAGACTAACCTTTTAGAGCCTTTTTTGATGTTGTACACCCAATAAACTTTAACTTTTACACCTTAAGAAGCATCAATAATCCAATGTCCGAGGCTTAACACTTTAACTGCATGCTTGGAAATTTATTGCAGGTTTTGCAAGTGCCAATAACATAATTAACATAGATTATATGGTGATAATTTCACAACAGTAATTCAAGTATAATCAGAATAATGATTGGCAGAGATTTTTGTTTTTAATTCAATAATTCTGTCTGATCTTACTTTGACTGGGACTGGATTGACTTCTTAACAATTTTTCTAGGAGTGAGGGAAGGAGGTTTTTGAGGTTAGGGTCCCCAGCTCGATGAATTTGATTTCCTCTTCATCAGCTATTAATCGTTAGCTGATCACGATCCTTGTGTGATGTTGTAATCCTTCAGGAAGTTAATCCACATAAGAGTTTATTCCTTCTTCAATCAACCAAAAGTTGATCTAATCCATTCTGGTATGCTGTGATGTTCCTTGAGAGAGAAATCGTTGAACATTCCCCACTCAGACTTAAGGCCAGTGATTATTCTCCAATGTTCTGCTACTCCGTGACTGGACGGCCTGAGTGGGAGTTGAAAACTCTCTCAAATGATCTTTATGGCTCCAATCCTCTCACTCCACGATTCCAATTGATGCTCACAAGATGGTCAAGTCTTGTGATTTCCTCGTAGCAGGGGAGAAGTGGCAACAGCACCTCTCCCTGGAAGAATAACCCCATTTTCTGGTGTTTCACAGTTTATATATGTGCTTGACTCTTGTTGTCCTCAGATGATCTTGGTTACCATGGGGACGCTGTTGACTCAAAACCTCCTCCCTTCTCCTTCCACTTACTGGAAATCTCCGCAGCTTTTACCAGTAACTTATTTCTCAAGTTCCTCTTTTCTGCTAACACTTCAGCTTTTCTGAGAATTCATTCTTTTAAATCATTTCTTTAGAATCACATCAATCATATTCAATCATTTCATTACAACTCTCTTTCACATAAAAACAATTCATATGATCATATACAAACATTTTCATTCCTTATTATTCATTTCATATTTTACCAACATCTTAATCATTTGATCAGTTGTTTAACATCAGCTTTTCTTGCCCTGCTTGCGACATCATCTTCACTTCCTCTTTTTTCTCTGACTCTGCACTCTTTATGAAAAACAACTCGTATAATCATTAATTTCACTTATTTGTAACATACTTTTTCTAATCAACTCTTATATTTTAACACATTAATACTTCATTTGATCATACTTGTCATGTTAGAATCATTCTTAGACATATTCCTTCGTCTTCACCACTGAGTTCATTCCGTGGGCCTCCCCATTTATAATGGAAAAGTCCGGTATGACCTCACTTACTTCTATAAGGTACCAAACACTGTGCAGTTTAATCCAACAGCATGTATATTAATCCCATGGCACATATTATATTCCAAGATGAAAACAAGCTGAAAGCAAGCTTAAAGTCATCTTTCCTGACAAGTGATGGCTTTTTAAGTAATGGTTTAATTACTGCCACCTTAAAAGCCTGTGGTACATAGCCAACTAATAAAGATAGATTGATCATATTTAAGATCGAAGCATTAATTAACGGTAGGGCTTCCTTGAGCAGCCTGGTAGGAATGGCGTCTAATAGCCATGTTGATGGTTTGGAGGAAGTGACTAATGAAAGTAACTCAGACAGAACAATCGGAGAGAAAGAGTCTAACCAAATACCGGCATTACTGAAAGCAGTCAAACATAAAGATATGTCTTTGGGATGGTTATGAATAATTTTTTCTCTAATAGTTAAAATTTTATTTGCAAAGAAAGTCATGAAGTCATTACTAGTTAAAGTTAAAGGAATACTCGGCTCAATAGAGCTCTGACTCTTTGTCAGCCTGGCTACAGTGCTGAAAAGAAACCTGGGGTTGTTCTTATTTTCTTCAATTAGTGATGAATAGTAAGATGTCCTAGCTTTATGGAGGGCTTTTTTATAGAGCAACAGACTCTTTTTTCCAGGCTAAATGAAGATCTTCTAAATTAGTGAGATGCCATTTCCTCTCTGGCTTACGGGTTATCTGCTTTAAGCTGCGAGTTTGTGGGTTATACCACGGAGTCAGGCACTTCTGATTTAAGGCTCTCTTTTTCAGAGGAGCTACAGCATCCAAAGTTGTGCTCAATGAGGATGTAAAGCTACTGATGACAATCTATCTCACTCACAGAGTTTAGGTAGCTACTCTGCACTGTGTTGGTATATGGCATTGAAGAACATAAGAACATTCATCATGGGAGCACAAATTTCTTCTTATACATTCCGTGATGGCTGCACAAAATTAAAAGTGAAGTGGGGGTGTTGGGGTGATTATGGTTAGAAAGTGCAGACCTCTGCCAAGACTTAGTTTCTCCTCTCACCTTATGAGGAGGATCTGCACTTGATTCCGCCATGTTTTTATTTACAATCAGGGACGTGTCATAAAATATTTTAACCACTGTTGATTTGGCAGGAAAAAAGTCCTAAATTCATGTTGGATCTAGCAGAATGTAATGCCACATGGCGCAAAGCAACACAGTGATGAAGCCCCACAGGACATGTTGGGGCATGTCCAGCTCATGCACAATTTCTCGGATACTCACACGACTGAAAAGCAACCGGAAGCAGTCTGAAAGCCACCTGAAAGCCTTCCTGTGAGACCAACACAGAGGTGGTTTTGTGCCTCGCCATGAGCGGCACGGTGGCGCAATCCTCCGCTTCTCTTTCCATGAAAAAAACTCCTGTAACGTAGAATGTGCCAAAAAAGTGCTGATGTCCACACCTCCTGCCTTTTTTGTGAAAGTCAGACAACGTTCCAGATCAACAAAGCCTTCACTTTGGAAATGATCTGGTTGTTTCAGCGGGGTGTCAGCCTGTCAATCTGTGCTCCGAGTGCGCCGCGCTATCAGACGCTGTGGGCAGTCTTTAAACCGGCTGGAGCACTCCTTAATCTGTGTAATCCCCATAAAATCGCCGCTGAAAGCCATCTAAATTTTCCGAATGGTGTCCAGCTGGAGGTCTCTCACAGTTTCTGGAAGAATTGGATGCAGCAAAGCTCCAAATCGTTCAGACATTTATTCACAATAAAAATCTGATGAGAGGGGTGGACCACTGCTCACACAAAGCCTGCTCACAGGCGAATGACGCAACCGACAGGTGTGAAAAAACTCATGCATGCGCACAAAGGTTCAAGCTTGGCTGATGCAATCACACGTGATTCAAATCCATATGGTTTTTGCAAAAAATAAAAAGGTCCGATACTTTTTGGACAGACCTCGTGTGTGTATATATATATATATATATATATATATATATATATATATATATATATATATATATATATATATATATATATACGAGGTCTGTCCGTAAAGTATCGTACCTTTTTATTTTTTTCAAAAACTATATGGATTTCATTCATATGTTTTTACGTCAGACATGCTTGAACCCTCGTGCGCATGCGTGAGTTTTTCCACGCCTGTCGGTGACATCATTCGCCTGTGAGCACGCCTTGTGGAAGGAGTGGTCCCGCCCCCTCGTCGGATTTTCATTGTCTGGAAATGGCGGAATGAAAAGGACTTTTTTTCCCATCAGAATTTTTTCAGAAGCTGTTAGAGACTGGCACCTGGAAACCATTCGAAAAATTTATCTGGCTTTCAGTGAAAATTTTACGGGCTTCACAGAGAATAAGGACTTTAACTACAGGTTTAAGGACCCCTTTAAAGGACGGTCGGTGCGCCGCGCTGCGAGCTGCGACGATGCGGCACAAACCACTGGATCATTTCTAAGCTGATGGCTCTGTGGATACGAGGCCGTCGTGTGCTCTTTCTCTGGTTATCACAAGACCTGGACATCAGCCATTTTCCAGCAGATTTCACTTTTAACAAGAGATTTTGTCATGGAAAGCCGCGTGGAGGCTTCGTGCGTCACGACCGATTCACTGATGAAGCGAGACAAAGGAACACCTCCGTTTCGGAGTGTTAGAGGACAAGTTGGGACATGTCTATGTTGGCTTTCAGTGCTTACCAGTCGAGTGAGTATAAAAGAGGGTCCTTAAACCTATAGTTAAAGTCCTTATTCTCTGTGAAGCCCGTAAAATTGTCACTGAAAGCCAGATAAATTTTTCAAATGGTTTCCAGGTGCCAGTCTCTAACAGCTTCTGAAAAAATTCTGATGGAAAAAAAGTCCTTTTCATGCCGCCATTTCCAGACAATGAAAATCCGACGAGGGGGCGGGACCACTCCTTCCACAAGGCGTGCTCACAGGCGAATGACGTCACCGACAGGCGTGGAAAAACTCACGCATGCGCACGAGGGTTCAAGCATGTCTGACGTAAAAACATATGAATGAAATCCATATAGTTTTTGAAAAAAATAAAAAGGTACGATACTTTACGGACAGACCTCGTATATATATATATATATATATATATATATATATATATATATATATATATATGTGTGTGTGTGTACGAGGAGCAGGTAGAGATGCAGACCTTCACCTCCACTTGTCAGTTCTGTACTTCTAAAGAATAAAACTGCTCAAATAGACAATGATCCATTTTTGTGTGTCCGATTCAGATCATTTTGATCGATCAGTATCAGTAAGAGCATGACCTGCTGTGTGTATGTATGTCTAAAGTTTAGATTAGACATCAGAGAGGAGCAATAATACAACCAAAAAATCTAATTAAAAAAACTTCTTACCTATTATTGCCTCTTGTTTTTATTATTATTATTTACAATTATCACACAATGTTTCAGCCACTTTAGTATTTTGACACATTAACAGAATGTATTAATCATAATCTGGGATATTAAATTATTGATTTACAAATACATGCAATCTTAGATAAAGTGGATGTTGAACACAGCACTGTGTTTCACTACTGAAAACACATTCAGCCAGCTCTAAACCACATGAGGGTGTAGACGTTAGGGTTCTAAACTGTCATCCCAAAGCAATGCAGCCACACAGCTATAGCACGTTCCTCAACATGACCTGAAGTAACTTACAGCTAATGGATTCAGTGTGTTGAGAAAAGAGCTACTGCAGCCAAAAGAGATTTTAATTTAGTTCAGTCAGACAGATCAAATCAAATTTATTAATTTATATGGCGCCAATTCACAATGTAGTTACCTCAAGGTGCTTCACACAACACAACTTGAAAAACAGAACAAAATGAAGTGAAACATTAAAAAGCACAATCAAAGAATATAAACATAAAAAAGTAAAAATAATTAAAAAAAAAACTCAATATCATAAAATACTAATAATAAAAAAAGGTCTTCTATCCAGACTTAAAAATCTCCAGAGTCCGACTGCTGTATCTGCGCAGGCAGATCATTCCACAAAGCCTGGGCACGATAACAAAGTGCTCTGTGACCCGCAGACTTTTTATTCACCGGAGGAACACGCAGCAGTCCTGCACCCTGTGAACGCAAGGCCCGAGCCGGTACGTAAGGCTTAACCTCTTAAACCCTAGAGTCCCCAAATTTGGGGACTTGCCCTGTTTTGGAACATTTGAACCCCCATAACTAACAAATGCTGACACCAACCTACAGTAGTGTTCAGAATAATAGTAGAGCTATGTGACTAAAAAGATTAATCCAGGTTTTGAGTATATTTCTTGTTGTTACATGGGAAACAAGGTACCAGTAGATTCAATCAATTCTCACAAATCCAACAAGACCAAGCATTCATGATATGCACACTCTTAAGGCTATAAAATTGGCTATTAGTAAAAAAAAGTAGAAAAGGTGGTGTTCACAATAATAGTAGCATCTGCTGTTGATGCAACAAACTCAAAACTATTATGTTCAAACTGCTTTTTTAGCAATCCTGTGAATCACTAAACTAGTATTTAGTTGTATAACCAGAGTTTTTCATGATTTCTTCACATCTGCGAGGCATTAATTTTGTTGGTTTGGAACCAAGATTTTGCTCATTTACTCGTGTGCTTGGGGTCATTGTCTTGTTGAAACACCCATTTCAAGGGCATGTCCTCTTCAGCATAAGGCAACATGACCTCTTCAAGTATTTTGATAATATACGAGGTCTGTTAGAAAAGTATCCGACCTTATTATTTTTTCAAAAACCATATGGATTTGAATCGCGTGTGATTACATCAGACATGCTTGAACCCTCGTGGGCATGCGAGAGTTTTTTCACGCCTGTCGGTTACGTCATTCGCCTGTGGGCAGTCTTTGAGTGAGGAGTCGCCACCCTCTCGTCGTTTTTTTCATTGTTTAGGAATGGCTCAGAGACTGCTGCTTTGTTTGATCAAAATTTTTTCAAAACTGTAAGGCACAACTGAGTGGACACCATTCGATAAATTCAGCTGTTTTTCGGTAAAAATTTTAACGGCTGATGAGAGATTTTGGTCTGGTAGTGTCGCCGTAAGGACGGCCCACGGCACCTGACGGCGATCTGCGCTTCAAGGCGGCAGCGTCTCGCCGTTTCAAGTTGAAAACTTCCACATTTCAGGCTCTGTTGACCCAGTAAGTCGTCAGAGAACAGAGAACTTTCAGAAGAAGTTGGCATGAGGAGTTTATTCGGACATTCCATTGTTAACGGACATTTTGTAATGAAAGAACGTGCGGGCAGAGTCGCATGTCGGGCCGGACCCGACCGCGGGGGGTCGCGACAGGAAAAACACCTCCGTTGGAAACCTTAACGGGCAAGTTGGAACATGCCCAAGCTGTTAAACAATTTCTCAGTTACTCACTTGTTGAAAGCCATCAAAAGCCGCCTGAATTTTACAAATGGTTTTCAACACGGAGGTGTTTTTCCTGTCGCGGCGCACACAGATTCGCCGAGTCGTCACGGAAACGACTCGGCAAATTTGCGCGCACGTCTTTCATTAAAAAATGTCCTTAAACAGTGGAATGTCCGCATAAAGTCCTCATGCCGGCCTCTTCTGAATCTTCTCTGTTCTCTCACGACGTCCTGGGTGAATTAAGCCTTAAATTAGGATGTTTTCAGGTCGAAACAGGCCAACGACGGCGCCTGGAAGCGCTGCAGGACGTCCAGCTCTGTGGGAAGTCCTTACACCAACAGAAACACCCCATAATCTCTCATCAGCCGTTAAACTTTTCACCGAAAACCAGCTTAATTTCTCGAATAGTATCCACTCGGATATTCCTCACAGGTCCAGAAAAAATTTTGATAAAGCAACGCGCACCGTCTGGAGCAGCGTGTGAAACAAAGGAATTCAGCCGAGAGGGTGGGACCACATCTCACTCAAGGCCTGCCTACAGGGAAATGACGTCACCGACACGCGTAAAAAAACTCACGCATGCGCACGAGGGTTCAAGCATGATTGGTGGAATCACACGTCATTCAAATCCATATAGTTAAAAAAATTAAAGTGTTGGTTTATTGTCTAATAGACCTCGTATATTTATAAATATAAAGTATTTTTTAATATATAGGCCCAACACCGTAGTATGATAAACATGCCCATATCATGATGCTTGCACCACCATGCTTCACTGTCTTCACTGTGAACTCTGGCTTGAATTCAGAGTTTGGGGTTCGTCTCACAAACTGTCTGTGGCCCTTGGACCCAAAAAGAACAATTTTACTCTCATCAGTCCACAAAATATTCCTCCATTTCTCTTTAGGCCAGTTGATGTGTTCTTTGGCAAATTGTAACCTCTTCTGCACATGTCTTTTATTTAACAGAGGGACTTTGCAGGGGATTAGCTTCACACAGGCGTCTTCTAACTGTCACAGCACTTACAGGTAACTCCAGACTGTCTTTGATCATCCTGGAGCTGATCAATGGGTGAGCCTTTGCCATTCTGGTTATTCTTTTATCCATTTTGATGGTTGTTTTCCATTTTCTTCCATGCCTCTCTGGTTTTTTGTCCATTTTAAAGCATTGGAGATCATTGTAGATGAACAGCATATAATTTTTTGCACCCGCGTATAAGTTTTCCCCTCTCCAATCAACTTTTTAATCAAACTACGCTGTTCTTCTGAACAATGTCTTGAACGTCCCATTTTCCTCAGGCTTTCAAAGAGAAAAGCATGTTCAACAGGTGCTGGCTTCATCCTTACATAGGGGACACCTGATTCACACCTGTTTGTTCCACAAAACTGACGAACTCACTGAGTGAATGCCACACTACTATTATAGTGAACACCCCCTTTTCTACTTTTTTTTTTACTAATAGCACAATTTCATAGCCTTAAGAGTGTGCATATCATGAATGCTTGGTCTTGTTGGATTTGTGAAAATCTACTGAATCTACTGGTACCTTGTTTCCCATGTAACAATAAGAAAAATACTCAAAACCTGGATTAATCTTTTTAGTCACATAGCACTACTATTATTCTGAACACTACTGTACACTTATTATACGTCAAAATGTCAAGCGAAGTCTCCTCTACAAAAGTGTCCACTTCAACCACATATCAACTAACCACAGCTGAAATGCCAAGCAAATAAAGACATGAATTGGCATTCATTTTTTGGGAAAAAAAAAACTCATTTACTCCTACAAAGTATTATTTACTTTCAATTTTTTTTGCATCCACAACATCCCCTAAGAACTGTCTTTTAGCTGATCCAAACGTTTGCATTTTTGACCTTGTACAAGCTGAGAAATAAATCATAATGTATGGGTATGTGATTTTGGTGAATAGGTTCTAGGGCTTAAGAGGTTAACCAAGTCAGCCAGGTAGGGAGGTGCCAGTCTGTGAATAATTAAACTCCCATTTAATCACACTCACTGCCGTAGTGGCGCATAGTTATAACTCCAAATCAGAAAAGATCCAGATGTTATGAAAGATACAAAAAAACCAAAAAAAAAACAGCAATTCTTACATTTACAGTACTTTTTTATTGCAGACAGGACGAACCCAAGATATTTCATGTTTTTTTGTTGTTTTGTTTTAATATACTTTGTTAATATGCACCCATTCCTACGTTTAAGGCCTGCAATGCATTAAAAAAAAGTTGGGACATTAAAGCATTCCCACTTTGTAAGGTTATGTGACTGACGTTGCATTTTTTAATTTTCAAAATTCTCCACACATATGTTGCTCTAAAATACATCAGTGTGCTGTTCTGTATTATTATGGTCATCGTGGAAGTATAAATAGGGCAGCGCAGTGTCGTGTGAACACGGTGAATTTTTTTGGTGTAGAGCACTGGACGCAGAAAGTATGCTGTTTTTAAGCAGGTCTACACAACACTCCGCTACTGTACGTAAATCTACACAACACTGCGCTACACCAAACCTCCGCAATTCTACACAAGCCTAACCCAGGGCGAAAAATCCTTTTAGGTTTTTTGTCAGTACGTACCACACTGATAGATTTTATCCATCCTGCTGGACTTTGCTGGCAGTGAAGCTTCAAAACCACGGAAGAAGAAGAGGTGGACCAAAATTCAACGTTCAGAGGATATGTCCACATGCACTCCTCATGGACAAATCACCAGTGAGAGGACATGTCCACGTCCACTGGTCACAGACGGATTGTGCGCGCCATTGTCGCTGCAGTGCTACAGCTTTTTTCACCTCCAAGTTCTCTCAGGATTGTGGAAAGTTAAATAAAGTCAAAGTCCATTAACTCCTGCTCATTGACCAATCACCAGCGAGAGGACATGTCCACGTCCAGTATAACTCCTCACGGATGGATGGTCAGTGAGAGGACATGTCCACCCTCACTCCTCATGGATGTAACACGCGCAATTGCCAGCTCTTCTGTGGCACTTTCACCTTCTTATGATTGTGGCACGTTAATAAAGTCCATTAACTCCTGAAAATAATGTATTCTGACTTCTTCCAATGTATCAAATCCATCTGCATGTCCAGGCAGTCTGCAGCATCATGGAGCCAAGACTCTCCCCTCTGCGTGCAAGCTTTTCTCTCGCTCTCTCTCTCTGTGTGTGTGTGTGTGTGTGTGTGTGTGTGTGTGTGTGTGTGTGTGTGTGTGTGTGTGTGTGTGTGTGTGTGTGTGTGTGTGTGTGTGTGTGTGGTGTGTGTGTGTGTGTGTGTGTGTGTGTGTGTGTGTGTGTAACTACGCAGCCGTGATGAGGCAGCAGCTTGTGTCCTGCTGTATGTCTGGGAACAGGAGTGCCGTTTGCTTTTCATGTAGCGTTTTGGATGGATGGAAAGGATGCCAAAAAAAAAACCCCAAAAAGTCAGCAGGAGTGGACTGTGAGAGGCAAAGGCTACATACGAGGTCTGTGAGAAAAGTATCCGACCTTTTTATTTTATGCAAAAAATATATGGATTTGATTCATATGTTTTTATGTCAGCCAAGCTTGAACCTTCGTGCGCATGCGTGAGTTTTTCCGTGTCTGTCAGTTGCGTCATTCGCCTGTGGGCAGGCTTTGAGTGAGCACTGGTTCACCCCCTCATCATTGTTTCATTGCGAGTAAATGGCGGAATGATTTGGGCTTTTTTTCCATCAGAATTTTTTCAGAAACTGTTAGAGACAGGCAGCTGGAAACCATTCAAAAATTTATCAGTCTTTCAGTGAAAATTTTACGGGCTTCACAGAGAATACGGAGTGTTACTACAGCTTTAAGGACTGCCCACAATGGCGCACAGCGCGCCGAGCTCCGAGCCGCCATCGAGAGGCAGAAACCACTACATCATTTCTAAATGGATCGCTGTGTGGAGCCGAGACCGTCGTGTGCAATTTCTCTGGTTATCACAAGAGCTGGACATCAGCCATTTTCCGGCAGATTTCACTTTTAATAAGAGATTTTGTCATGGAAAGCCGCGCGGAGGCTTCGCGCGTCACGACCGATTCGCTGATGAAGCGAGACAAAGGAACACCTCCGTTTCGGAGTGTTAGAGGACAAGTTGGGACAAGCCCAGCTCCATCACCAGGCGAGAGACGCAAATTTGTGGCGTTGTGTGTTGTGCGGTGTGAACGTGGCATAAGCAAGACCAGAAACGCAAACATGCGGCATCATACACCAGCCTGCACAGGGACTACGCCAAATCTGCGCAATTTTCCAGCGTACTCCATATGCATCACAACGCAACTGTATGCAAGCCAGGTGTGAAAGGGCCTTTAGAATCCACAGTCATAAGTCATCATCACCAAACATAAGCCATAAGCCTTCAAACAAATGACTTCACTGCTGTGATTCATTTTGTTAAATGAAGCTGTTATATCACAAAACTTTATAACTATATATATGTATATGATGGCAAGCAAAGTGTGCAGAACACCCTGGAAGCTGTACCACACCAAGAGGAAGGGTTGAAGCTGATGCAGGGTGTCAGGGATTGTATTTGTGGTTTATTTTCATTGTGTGTTCTATTTTTGCTTTGTTAGTTTCTTTCTTTGTTACTTTTATACTTCAGTCATGTTTCAGTCCCATTCTGGTTTTGTTCAATCAGTTTGTGTTTTTATGGGTCTTCATTTAGTTTTCATCTGCCTATTTTTGCTGTTCTGTTATAGGTGGTTCTCTAGTGTCAGGTTTTGTTTTCACAGTCTCTGTTCAATTTGTAAATTTGTTTAACCACCTTGGTTTCTTAGTCTGTTCCAGTTTAGTTTTTTCTTGGTGATGTTTTATTTCAGTTCTCATGTTCATGCCTGGTTTGTCATTGTATTATATTCTGCCCCTGATTCCCACTGTAGCTCTGTTCTGCTTTTGCCATTTGTTTCCAGTCCGCACCTCCCATCAAGTCTTCTCATCTCATGCCCAGTTATTTATGTTACTTCACTTCACTACACCTGCTCCATGTCTTTGTCTTCCATCTTGTTTATGTCTGCTTTGTGTTTCCATTCACTCACACTCTTGCCGCCAGCTCATGTGTCTTTGTCTATTACATCACTCCACTCTGTTCCCCTTCCTTCACTATCTTGCACAGTGCTTACTCTTTGTCCACTAGCCACACCCCCTTTCTAGAATCTTCCCTCCACACATGCACCTTGTTACCTAATCAGTTACCTAATATATGCACTTCATTTACTCCACCTGTTATTTAAGCCTCCACAAACTCACAGTTCACTGCCAGATTGTTGTCTTTGTACACTTTCCAGCGCCCATCACAGTCCTGTTTCTGTCTTGCTGTGTACTGAACTTTGCTCTGTTACCTCAACCATGCCTGTTGCCTCATCCCAGATGTCGGTGTTTGCTCATGCCTCTGACCCCTGCTTGTTTTTGACTGCGCCTCAGCCTGATCCTGTTTGTACCTCTGTCACTCTGTCTGACCAAATGTGTACCGAACCTTTGCCAGAAATAAAGACCACGTTTTCTCTTACACCCAAGTCAAGTCTGGGAGTCTGTATTGCGGGTCCAGTCGCTCCTGGTGACGGGCTCCCGCCCGTCCTGACAGTACAATCTGGCCAAAACATGGACTCCGCAGACTCCACTCCTGCTATGGAACCTGCTGCTGAACTCCCAGATATTGAGGTAATTAAGAGGATTTTTGCTGACCTTTCTTTTTTTTTTGGTCTGTTTTCGGGACTGCTACACCCCTGTAGAGAAATTTGATTACCTTGATCAGGCCTGGGATCTGGTGAATGCAAATCCATGGCTATTTGATTATTTCCCGGAGCTACTGGGCCGGGATGACGTTTTTGGTCTTCAGAAGCGTCCAGAATGGATGAAGCACCCGGAGGCCTTCCTGCCATCTGAGGACGACGAGTCAGACTGGACAGATGTTGACGAGGAAGAAGATTCTGAGTCAGAGCAAGTAGCATTACAGAACACGGCTACATCTTTATTTAAAATACAAGACCTATTTTTTGAATTTCAGGACTGTCAAAATAAGCAGGGAAAACAGAGCATTTTGTCGGCACTCGACCAGATCTTTTTAGCCGAACCAGAGCTGCTAACCACATTCCCTGAGCTTATGAACATAAAATCGCAGTTTTTTTCTGGTTGATGCAAATCTGTTTTCTTGTTTGTAACATCATGGAACATCTACTGCAAACACTGTGTCAGAATCTGAGATGTTTTTCAGGTATACTTCTTATGAGGCCAAGATTTACCATGAGTATTACGCAGTGGTATAACCGTGCTTCCATCTACAGGTCCTCTCCAGTGAATACTAGCCGGGTGGGACTTATTTCTATTTCTGCAGTAGTTGAGTACCTGTTCAGGTTTTCTGCTAAAATTTTCCATTTAAATACAGCCTTGGATCTGTTTAGGTTAAATTTTTCCTGGTCACATTTCCTAAGAGGCATGGTTCTCAAGCTTGGCCCGGTAACTGGTGATATTTCTTCTCTGCAGTTGGTTATTAAGTCAGGCTACTGGGGGTTGTCCATGTTGCTTTTTTGTTTTTTCTGCAGATCATGAACCTAATGTTAATTTTGTGCCCCATATGGCTCTGCATATTTCCTCTGAGGGAGGTTTACCACTTGGGGGAATCGAGTTTGTCTCACACAGCGGCACAGTCTTTTCATGGGGTGTGGACCGGTTTTGGGTTTAGACCCTCTAGCAAATGTAGGTTTTTGCATTTTCTGAGACAGGGAGTTTTGTGGGTCAACTGGGCCTCTGGTGTTACCTCTCGAATATGGTCAAGTGTCTCTTTTCAGCTCCCATTCATTTCTCTCTATGAAGCTCTACTTGGATTGATAAGAGCTCTATTGGAGTTATTGACCCGTTGGTTCTCGTGTTTGTTCAAATGTCTCTGGAGTTTGGTTTTGGAGGTTGTGCATGATTCTCCATCTTATTTGATTTTGGACTTACACTTGGCCATTTTCCTCAGTCTGTTGGTAGGGGTTCTCTGGATGCTGCTTTCCGCCCAGAGGGCCCGGGCTCTCCCCGTTTGTGATGTCCCTTGTTCCGGGCCAGTGTCAGTCCCTGCATGTTCCCTTAAGTCCGACGTCCCCATGGGTCAGCCTCCGGAAGCTGTGGTTCACCGTGGTGGGCCTCCTGGTCGTCCTCCTGACATAATCGTGACCCGGTCCCCTGACCTGTTTTGGCACTTGGTTCCGGTCTGGGTCTGTCCTCCTATTGCTGCTGTGCAACCCGGTTTCTGCCCGAGGCTCTCTGACCCCAGGTTCGGGCGCGGGGTTGCGTGTCCGTGGGGTCTCATGCCTTGTGGTCCTCCTGGTTGTCTCCCGTGTCCTTGTCTGCCCTCCTCCTTGGGGTTTCCCGCGCCTCCCTCCCTGTGTTGGTTTCTTTTGTTGTGGGCGTCCGGTGACAGCCGCGTGGGGGGAGGGTACTGTCAGGGATTGGGCCAGGTCGGGGTGCTGAGCCCTTATTTTTCCCCTTTTTATGGTTTCCCGTCTGCTGCGGCTTTGATGTATTAGTGGTTTATTTTCATCGTGTGTTCTGTTTTTGCTTTGTTACTTTCTTTCTTTGTTACTTTTATACTTCAGTCATGTTTCAGTCCCGTTCTGGTTTTGTTCAATCAGTTTGTGTTTTTATGGGTCTTCATTTAGTTTTCATCTGCCTATTTTTGCTGTTCTGTTATAGGTCTAGTGCAGGGGTGTCCAAACTTTTTTTAGTGAGGGCCAAATACAGAAAAATAAACAAAGGGCCGGGCCACACACTAGGTGACATATTGACACATGAATACTGTGTGTATTTCTAACTCACCTATAACGTGAAGAACATTGCACTCAGTGGGAGCAGTGATGCTGTCCTTTGGATTGAAGGATGGCTGACATGTCAGGAGAAAGTTTGGTGGTTGAGACACGAAGGACTTCACAGAGATGGCTATCAGTCATTCTGGTTCTCAGTCTGCTTTTGTTCTGATTTAACAGAGAAAATGTTTGTTCACATATGTATGTTGAGCCGAACAGGCTTATCATTCTTTTTGCGTGGCGTCTCATCAGAGGAAACTTGGCATTATCCAAACTCTGATAGAATTCAGGGAGGGAGAGAAGCTGATGTTGACTCTTCAGAGAATCATCACATTGCATTTCAATCAGTTCTAACTGCAGACTCTCTTCCACTTCTTCTGCTTCCACCAGGAAGGGGGTTGAGAACAGCTTGATTTGTTTTTCAATGACAGAAAAATCTTGGAAACGCTGGTTGAATTCTGTCATGAGAGATGCAATCACAGACACATATTTCTCCTTTTTAGCAGAAAGGTCGGCCTTTGGAAAAGCAGACTTGATTTCAGACAGCGCAGGGAAGTGTGCAGCATTAAAGCCTCGTAGTTGTGTCGCAAACAGGCGGAGCTTTACGCAGAAGGCTTTCATGTGCACATACAGGTGTGGCACCAGCTGTTCTCTGCCTTGTAGGTTCTTGTTCAGTGAATTCAGATGATGTGTAAGATCAACTAAAAATGCCAGGTCTGCCAGCCACAGAGGGTCACTTAGTTCATGAAGAGGTTGGCCCTTCTCTTTTAAAAACTGGTCGATTTCTGATCTCAGCGAATAAAACCGGTGCAGCACAGAGCCGCGGCTGAGCCAGCGCACATCAGAGTGGTAGAGTACATCCCCATATTCAGCATCCACATCAGATAGGAAAGCCTGAAATTCTCTATGGTACAGTCCTCTAGCTCGAATTATGTTGACAGTTTTTACAACAGTGTTCATCACATCACCCAGCTGGACAGTCTTGGCACACAGCGCTTCTTGATGGATTATACAGTGCATCCTAACAGCCTCACCTCCGCTCTCTTTTACCTTGGCGCACACTAACGATGCCATTCCTTTGCGCTCACCCGCCATGGCCGGAGCTCCATCAGTTGTTACTCCACAGAGCTTGTCCCATTTAAGCCCCATCTTTTCAACTGCCTCTGACACGGCTTCAAAAATATCTTTTCCTGTCGTTGTGCCTTTTAGGCTCATCATATCAAGCAGCTCCTCTGTACAGCAAAAATGATCATCTACTCCCCGCAAAAAAATTAACAGTTGCGCGGTGTCTGTGGCATCTGTGCTCTCATCGCATGCTATCGAGTAAAAATCAAAAGCACAAGCTTTATCTCTCAGCTGAAGTTTCAAGTTAGCGGACAAGTCCTCGATTCTCCGCACCACTGTATTTCTGGATAAGCTCACATTGTTGAAATCCGGCACTTTTTCTGGGCACATTATTTCTGTGACTTTGATGAGGCACTGCTTTATGAAATCACCGTCTGAAAACGGTTTGCCGTGCTGGGCAATAAGTTTAGCGACTTCATAACTTGCTGTTGTGGCGTTTTCCTGTATTTTGTTAGCACGAAAAAAAAACTGCTGTTGAGCTTGAAGGCTAGCTGCCATTTGCTTGACTTTCTGTGTTCGTTCGGCACCGGTGTACGATGTGTAGCTCTGATGTTTGGTCTCATAGTGCCGACGGACATTATACTCTTTCATCACAGCAACATCTTCGTTACAAATCAAACAGACACACTTTCCGTTGATTTCTTTGAAAAAATACTCGTTTTCCCACCGTGTTTGAAATCTTCTACATTCACTTAATATTTTGCGTTTCTTCGGTGCTGCCATTTCTTCTTCTTCGGTGCTGTAAAAGTTTTCTTCGCTTAATTTCGTTTCTGTGGCTGGCTAGATGGAGCCAGCGGCTGGCTCCATCTAGTGTTGAAACTGAGAAGTGCAACAAAGTTGACCTCAAGCTTCTTGTGCGGGCCATACTTAATTATATTTTCAGAATTTGCTGCGGGCCAATAAAAACTGAACGGCGGGCCGCAGTTGGCCCGCGGGTCGTAGTTTGGACACCCCTGGTCTAGTGTCAGGTTTTGTTTTCACAGTCTCTGTTCAATTTGTAAATTTGTTTAGCCACCTTGGTTTCTTAGTCTGTTCCAGCTTAGTTTTGTTTTGGTGATGTTTTCTTTCAGTTCTCATGTTCATGCCTGGTTTGTCATTGTATTATATTCTGCCCCTGATTCCCACTGTAGCTCTGTTCTGCTTTTGCCATTTGTTTCCACTCCGCACCTCCCATCAAGTCTTCTCGTCTCATGCCCAGTTATTTATGTTACTTCACTTCACTACACCTGCTCCATGTGTTTGTCTTCCATCTTGTTTATGTCTGCTTTGTGTTTCCATTCACTCACACTCTTGCCGCCAGCTCATATGTCTTTGTCTATTACATCACTCCACTCTGTGTTCCCCTTCCTTCACTATCTTTCACAGTGCTTACTCTTTGTCCACTAGCCACACCCCCTTTCTAGAATCTTCCCTCCACACATGCACCTTGTTACCTAATCAGTCTATACATGCACTTCGTTTACTCCACCTGTTATTTAAGCCTCCACAAACTCACAGTTCACTGCTAGATTGTTGTCTTTGTACACTTTCCAGCACCCACAGTCCTGTTTTTGTCTTGCCGTGTACTGAACTTTGCTCTGTTACCTCAACCATGCCTGTTGCCTCATCCCAGATGTCATCGTGCCTCTGACCCCTGCTTGTTTTTGATTGCGCCTCAGCCTGATCCTGTTTGTACCTCTGCCACGCTGTCTGACCAAATGTGTACCGAACCTTTGCCAGAAATAAAGACCACGTTTTCTCTTACACCCAAGTCAAGTCTGGGAGTCTGTATTGCGGGTCCAGCCGCTCCTGGTGACGGGCTCCCGCCCGTCCTGACACAGGGGCTCATGGACCATCTTTCTGAGGGTGACCTATCTGAGCCACTGCAGTCCAGTGGCGCTCTCTTAATGCCCCCTGGCAACACCCATGATAAAAAGTACATTAATGCCAACATTTTTTCTTATGCATAATGCAAGTGATAATCAAATAAAAATATTGTATTTTTATCCATCCCGCTGGACTGTTTTCCTGAGAGTTAAACTCTCATCTGTATGCTAACCGCATTAGCATTGTTAGCAGCTGTGGGTATCTTCACCCGTTAGTCGCACTTAATGCATGATTAATGGAAAAAAAAACACAGCTCATAACTTTTAATGTCCACAACAAAGTAAACCGTTGTAATATAAAATGTTGTAATATAAAAAATATGGTTTAACAAACATCTAACCCCCCCCCCCCCCAAATAACCCTTCTTCGTTCGAGATTATTGTCGGCTTGCAAACAAACACGGCACAGAAGAGTACACAAGGCTACCTGGGTATCACTAATGGTCTGCATTTATATAGCGCTTTTCCATCTACATCAGATGCTCAAAGCGCTTTACAATAATGGCTCACATTCACCACAATGTGAGCCATTATTGTAAAGCCTCAAGTCATATCTGCATGACCAAGAAATTCAGGAGGTCCCTACAAGATGTAAGGGTAAGAAGACAAGCAGACATTGCATCTGATCACCAGGTTACCAGGCTGAAGATGAAGTTGAAAAAGAACTGGATGAAACCAACTATAGAAAGGCAGAAGTACAACCTCAGCCTACTGAAAGACCCAGTGAGATTGGAAAAGATTTCAAGCTGTCCCTCATCAACAGATACCAATAAGTGCTACAAGAACTACTTGAGGAAGATGCTGATCTGGAGACCCACTGGCAAAAAGTGAAAGAGACACATCAACTAGGCAGGAAATAGTGGGTTCCAAGAGACACCAACAAAAGGAATGGATATCGACAGACACAGCGCAAAATACACGAGAGAAAGCAGAAGAAAGCAGCAGTAGATGGCTGAACAAGGGCAGCAAAGACCAAAGCACAAGAAGACTTCACAAAAGTCAACAGAGAAGTGAAGATTAGCGCAAGAGCAGATAAGCGGAAGTATGAGGGGAGGTGATGGTCTAGTGGCTAAGGTGTTGGGCTTGAGTCCAGAAGATCATGGGTTCAAATCCCCACCTGACTGGAAAATCACTAAGGGCCCTTGGGAAAGGCCTTTAATCCCCTATTTCTCCCGGTGTGTAGTGAGTGCCTTGTATGGCAGTACCCTGACATCGGGGTGAATGTGAGGCATAATTGTAAAGCGCTTTGAGCATCTGATTCAAATGGAAAAGCGCTATATAAATGCAGTCCATTTACCATTTTTATGATGACAGCCTGGCAGAAGAAGCAGAGGAAGCAGCAGCCAGTAATAACATGAAGCAGCTATACAACACCACCAACAAACTGTCAGGAAAGTACAGCAGACCCGAGCGACCAATCAAGGACAAGGAAGGGAACACTGTCCAGAGAACAGAGCAACAGCTGAACAGATGGACAGAGCACTTTGAAGAGCTTTTGAACAGACCTGTCCCTCCAAATCCCCCTGAAATCGAGCCAGGCAACAGAGATCTAGACATCAACTGTGGGCAGCCAACACGAGGAGATCAGGAATGCCATCAAACTACTGAAGAACAGCAAGGCGGCAAAACTAGATAACATCCCTGCAGAAGCACTCAAGCTAGACCTGGAAACAACTGTAGAGACGCTTTACCCTCTTTTTGTGAAGATCTGGGTAGAAGAAGTACCAACAGACTGGAAGGAGGGCTACCTCATCAAACTACCCAAGAAAGCAGACCTCAGCAACTGTGCAAACTACACAGGAATAATGCTTCTGTCAGTGCCAGAAAAGCCAAGACCAGCAGACCGGCTTCCACCAGAACAGATCATGCATCGACCAGATTGCCATCCTACACATTATTGTTGAGCAGTCTTTAGAGTGGAATTCATTGCCGTATATTAACGTCATCGACTATGAGAAGGCGTTTGACAGTGTTGACCACGAAACCTTCTGGAAGCTGCTATGCCATTATGGAGTGCCAACTAAACTGGTCATCCTGATCAAGCACTCCTATGAAGGAATGACTTGCTGGGTGGTGGATGCTGGACAACTCACAGACTGCTTTGGGATGAAGACTGGAGTCAGACAAGGCTGCCTCCTGTCACCTTTTCTCTTCCTCCTGGTCACTGATTGGATCACGAAGAGGTCAACAGCACACGGAAGAAATGGAATCCAATGGACACTATGGGATCACCTTGAAGACCTGGACTTTGCTGATGACCTAACCCTGCTTTCACACAGCCACCAACAGATGCAGGACAAGACAGCAGAGCTGGAAGCTACCGCTTCACAAGTTGGTCTTAAGATCTGTGAGGGCAAACCAAGATCCTTAAGATCAACACAAAAAGTGAGGACCCAGTCACACTGCATGGACGTGAGCTGGAGGAAATAGAGACCTTTATATATCTGGGCAGCATCATTGACAAGCAGGGTGGAACAGACGCAGACGTCAGAGCAAGAATCAGCAAGGCAGGGGCAGCATACTTGCAGCTGAAGAACATATGGTGCTCCAAGATGGGATTGGCTTGCACAAAGATCAGGCTGTTCAACTCCAACTTAAGTCAGTGCTGCTGTACGGAGCTGAGACATGGAGGACAACAAAGACCTCTGCCAGGAAAGTACAGACTTTCATCAACAGCTGCCTGAGAATACTGCAGATCCACCGGCCCAACACCATCAGCAATTCAGACCTGTGGCAGCGTACCAACCAACTGCCAACCAAAGATAAGATCTGGCGCAGAAGATGGGGATGCATTGGACACACCCTGAGGAAACCAGCCAGTAACATCACCAGACAGGCGCTGGCATGGAACCCCCAGAGAAAACGAAAAAGAGGATGGCCAAGAAACACCTGGTGACGGGATCTTGAGGCAGACAGAAAGAAGATGGGACACTGCTGGAAACACCTGGAGAGGGCAGCCCAGGACCGAGCAATCTGGCACACTGTTGTCAGTGGCCTATGCTCAGGGAGAAGCGACGGGCAAAAAAAAATAAAAATTAAACCAACATGGCGCACTACCGCCACTAACTGTTCAAGCGTGGAACTGAATGAATGGATTCTGATGTATGTTATCAAAAATAACCCGGAAACGTTCACCACATTCGGGGGGGGGGGGGGGGGATTTGTGGGAATTTCCAGAAAACTGTCATCACCGAATAATCATGTGAAATGTGAAATGGACACAGAACAAACACAGAGGTAAAAAAAAAAAAATCAGACCACAGGGGTGACAACACGCAAGGACTCGAGAGGCAGGGACACTTGGACACAGAGGACAGAGAAACGAATCAGAGCTGTCACACATGAGATGAATAAACGAGACCGGGGGA
Organism: Thalassophryne amazonica; assembly: GCF_902500255.1. Lineage (NCBI taxonomy): Eukaryota > Metazoa > Chordata > Actinopteri > Batrachoidiformes > Batrachoididae > Thalassophryne > Thalassophryne amazonica. The sequence goes on along the minus strand of NC_047121.1, from coordinate 59,568,858 downwards.
ATGACAGCTTACATACGCAACAGGGGACCACCCACACAACTGACTGACAGGGGAAGGACACAGTGAATGCACCAACCCACACAATAACACATAAACACACCCACATGACGCACACACAACACACAGCTGATGGTAAGTTGTCCAACATCGCACGCCTTCGTGCCAAGATAAAAGTCGTAAAGGTACTTATCCTCGAGTTGCTCTTTGCAAACCACACAGCATTGACATCACACACGGAAGATGGACACACATGCAAGGAGTTTGGATGGACCATCATTCTGAAGAAGATGAAGATTATGGCATAGGACACAGACTCTCCTCCCATGATTACCTGGAAGTTGTTGAAAACCTTTCCAATCTTGGGTCCACCATCTCCAGCTTGTTCTCTATTGATGTGGAGATAAATAGTCAGATTACAAAAGCAGCAGCAGTTATGTCCAGACTGAGCAAGAGAGTCTGGAATAACCCCAACCTCACTGATAAGACCAAAGTGCACATTTAGGCCTCTACAGCAACAAGACATGAACATGACATGAGGCACGAGAGGAAAATCAACAGCTTCCACCTGAGATGACTGCAGAGTATTGTTGCACATCCAGCAACAGTATAAAATAACCAACACTGAAGTACACTGAAGTGCACCACCAGGCACGGCATATTCTCCATCCATATTCTCCATTGACTTGGCCATATCAAGCGAATGGACACAGGCCGGATCCCCAAGGAAATACTATATAGCAAGCTCGCAAAAGGTGCAGGACTGCCACGTCTGTGATAGAGACATCTGTAAAAAGGACATGAAGGTGGCAAACATCAGTGGCAGTGACTGGGAGACCTGTGCTGGCGATCATTTAGCCTGGTGCCATACTGTCAAGAAAGGTGTTCAAGAAGCAGAGGAAGGAAGAAACAGCCTTTGCTGCAAAAAAAGTCAGGAGGAATGTGAGACAACTACAGCCTCAGCGAGCATCGCCATTCACCTGCACAACATGCAGCAGACACTGTTATTCCAGGACTGGGTTTGTCAGCACACTCCTGATGGTGCAGATAGACCAGCACCTCCAAGCTACACCATCACAGAAGATATAGTTCCCTCAAGTCCTTAAGACTTCCAACGGAAGCCTTAAGGACAAGTTGGAACATGCCCTGCTGTTAAACAATTTCTCAGATACTCACTCAACTGAAAGCCACGAAAAGCCGCCTGGATTTTACAAATGGTTATCAACACGGAGGTGTTTTTCCTGTGGCGGGCGCGCCGAGCCGGCTGCGAGCCGACGCACCAATCCGTCCGCACATCTTTCATTAAAAAAAATCTCCTTTAACAGTGGAATGTCCGGATAAACTGCTGATTCTGACCTCTTCTGAAAGTTCTCTCGAAAACCAGCTGAATTTCTCAAATGGTGTGCCTCACAGTTTTTGAAAAAATTTTGATCAAGCACAGCACCAGTCTCTCAGCAACTTCTCAGACAATGAAAATCCGACGAGGGGGTTGGACCACTCCTTCCACAAGGCGTGCTCACAGGCGAATGACGTCACCGACAGGCATGAAAAAACTCACGCATGCGCACGAGGGTTCAAGCTTGGCTGATGTAATCACACGTGATTCAAATCCATATAGTTTAAAAAAAAATAAAACTGTCGGTTTCTTTTCTAATAGACCTCGTACACACAAACCAAATTTCATAAATACATATCTACACAATCACACACATATATACATACATACACATGTATATACACATATATACATACACATACATACATACGCAGATATATACACATATACATACCTACATGTACATACATACATACGCACACACGATGACAATACCAAAAACAAAAAACACGCAAACTTTGTCAATGAACTCAAATTTACAAAATATAACCAGACAATACTGGCACACAACACACAAACCCGAAAGTAATAACAAATCAATAGACCTAAGTCTTCAACTATAGCATGCGATTTTGTTATTCTTGTAATGTCTTTTAAAGCCTACTAACATACCGAATACTTTAATGTTGTCGCAACAGTTGTTCCAGATGTTAACACCTTTGACAGATACACAATGACTTTTTGCAGTAGTTTGGATCCTTGATTTTTCAAACAATAAAATTCCTCTCAAATTATAACTGGAGTCCCTTAGTTTAAACAGATCCTGGACATGTTGTGGCAGCAGTTTATTTTTAACTTTATACATAATTTGTATTGTAAAGTAATGACCCAAGTCCCAGAATTTTAGAATATGCAAACAGGCAAACAATGGATTCATTGGCTCACAATGTGATTTGTTACAAATAATTCTTACAGCTTTCTTTTGCAACAAAAATATTGTATTAGTATTAGTCTATATGTATTTCCCCACACCTCAATACAGTAGGTCATGTATGGAACGAGCAATGAGTGATATAAAATAGTTAATGAGTGTTGGGAAATTAAATCTTGTGTTTTATGCAGAATTACAATGGCTTTTGACATTTTGGATTTAACAAAATTAATATGCATTCTCCAGCTCAGTTTATCATCAATAACCACGCCAAGAAATTTGTATCAGTTACAGTTTCAATTTCAATATCATTTAATAATAAATTTCTGCAGGAAATCCTGGACTTTTTTCCAAATATAATACACTTTGTCTTACCAAAGTGGAGCAATAATTTGTTTGAATCAAACCATTGTTTAAACTTCAGTAGTTCCTTCTCCATCATGTCCGAAGCCTGTTCCAAGTGATCCCCATGACAAAACACAGTCGTATCATCAACAAACAAAATACAACTGACAGACTTGGAAACCAAACATATGTCATTAATATACAGAACTGAACCCTGTGGCACCCCACAAGTAATTTTTATGAGTTCAGATTTTGCCCCGCCAATATGTACACACTGATATATTGTATAAATAGCTAACTATCCAATCATATGCCAATCTTCTGATACCATACCTCTGTAGTTTGTCCAATAGCACAATGTGGTCTATAGTATCAAATGCTTTCTGTAAAAAAAAAAAAACAACCCAACAGTATATTGCTTATTTTCAATTGCATTTGTAATCTGTTCAACAAAATCAATTACAGCCAGTGAAGTAGTGTTTTTTTTTTTCTAAAACCATATTGCTGTTCACTAAGTATGTGATGTTTAGTTATGAAATCATATAACCTCTTTAAAAATACCTTTTCCAAAATTTTGGAAAATTGTGGCAGGAAAGAGATTGGTCTATAATTTGAGAAGACGTGTTTGTCTCCAGATTTAAACAGCGGTATCACTTTAGCCAATTTCATTCTGAAAGGAAATTTCCCAGTCATTAGTGACAGGTTACAAATATATGTAAAGGGTCTAACAATACAATCACTAATATTTTTTTATCAAAGACATATCAAAACTATCACTATCAAATGATCTTTTCCCCTTGAAGTTACGAACAATATCAATTATTTCATATTCATCAGTTTCTTTAATGAACATTGAATCCTGAATTTTATTAATTGTTTTATAGTAATCCAAAGAATGCAGCCCAGAAGACACAACTGAATCAGCTAAATTTTTTACCCACATTTACAAAGTAATCATTAAAAAGATCTGCTATAGCTTTATTTTCTTTAACAACTGTACCAGTACTTGTGTAAAAAAGGGCAGGATATTCTTTAACACCTTTTCTCTTATGTATGACTTCATTTAAAATCTGGTTTACCCATTTGAAAAAAAAAAAAACACCTTGAATATTATAAATAATAATAATGATGGGTGGAGCTTAAGCCAACTGCTGTGCTACATCACTTTTCCATATATTTCAGATGCTCAATGCAATTTCAAATTACATCTCACATTCCCTCAAGCACTAATGTCCGGGTACTGCCGGGCAAGATGCCCAACATTTGGGATTAAGTCCTTACTCATAAAAACAACTTCAGTAATTTTCCTGCCTGACTGAGGCACCCCTGCCCCAGGTATTTTTTTGTTGTTTTAGCACTGAGAAATAAAACAAATGAACAAAAAAAATGTTTTGTTACGGTAAATCCATTTAAGAATTAATTAGATTCCATTGGGTGTACTCATTTTATCCGAACAGTTCTTCCTGTTCAACCCGATTGACTGCAGTATGATCTTTTTTGTTTTGTTTTGTTTTGCTTTTTCAAGATGAGCTGTCAAAGTATGTCCCACCCATTGTATACCTGTCAGAGATTTAATTACAGTGCTCACTTTTCTCTGAAAAACAGAGGACACAGAGGTGAGTTTAACCTACTGAGCATCTGTCTGCTTTTCTTTCTACTCATGTTAACTTTCAGCCCGTAATTAATATTCTGAAAGGAAATAAACAGTGAAATTGTATAATTTTACTATACATTTAGAACAGTGGTGGATATTTATTAACAGATTTTATGTGGTCATTACATAGTCTTAGTGAGGCTTTGTTATCCAGTCAAATGTATTTTATTAGTCACTGAAACAGAGATTACAGTGTTCCTGCAATTTAAGAAGATTTTTAATTTATTTATGAGACATGTATAAGATAATTATTAAAGCTGCTGTTAAACTTTTTAAAATATTTCACAATATATTTCACAATATTTGCAACTAAAATTAGATTTTTTTCTTCACTTTGAAGCAGCAGTGAAATATTTCAAAATATGTTTCCAGCAGCAAACGCTGTGTGACCAAAAAGATGTAAATTCCGTGTGATGCAGCAGCATTCTGACATTTACTTTCATTTATTCTGACGATTAATGTTATTAATTATTAAATTTTATTTATGTATGATATGGGCTAAATCTGTTGCATTATGTACTCCACAGTATTTTATTCATGTGTTTTAAATATTTTATCCAGTTTATTTCCATTTCCTAGACATACTACTGAATGTTACAATTACTATAACAAGCCAAATTTAATGCCAAAAAAACCCACAGTGAGAGGCAAGTAATAATTAAAAATATTTGCACAACCCTGCGATGGAGCATTCCCAACAGGTTGTTTTGAGATTCTGTCTCCTTGTCAAAATTGTAGTGCACGTTACAAGAAGTCATATGCAGTGGATAATCAATAGTCATTAAAAAAAAAAATCATTATTTTTCTTTGGACAAAACCAAGAGAAATGAGAAAAAAAAAATTAAAGTTGTATTTGCGCCCCCCCCCCCAACCTCCCCCATCCCCAAAATCCAAAGTTAAAGGTTGTTAAAATGTACAACCCCCTCCCGCCTTTTTTTTTTTTTACCAAGAAAAGTAAATCTCCAAATAAGTAAACAACACATTTAAAAAGAAAATTCAGAAGCTGTACATATACTGATTATACTCGTTTTCCTTTGCAGTATTTTTTTGTTTTTTGGACTAAATTCACAAATAAACAAAAGAAGATTTAAGGCGTGCTGAACACCAGTCCCACCATGGGTGGCCCAAGATCTTCAACACAAGTTCTTTTACTCTCATCAGTCTGGTTCGGTAAGTATCAAAGGGTGGGGAGGTAATAGAGATCCTCATCAGAGATCCAGTTTTAACACTAATGCATTTTTCATCTGGCATTTGCGTAAAAGAATGTCAGGCATGGTGCCTGGAAACAAAGGAGGAGTGGATGGAATTCTCAGTGTCTTGTTGTATTTGGAGGCTATTTTTGCCATTTTATAACAATTTATGTAGTGTGGTGCAGCATACAAGAAACAGCACTGTCATCAAGGAAAACACAATTGTAACTTTTTCATGATCATCCTTTGTTGCTTGGTAGCACAAGCAGTCCTCATGAACACCATACATGTGAAAATCCAACCCCAAATCAAAAAAGAAAAGTTATGACAGTATAGAAAATGCACGTAATAGAAAAACAAACCCCAACAGTGATTCTAACAATTATCTATTTCATTGCAGACCACATAGTGCAGCAGATAACAAGATTTAACAGATTTAGCAAGTGTAACCCCTGTATAGTAGAGAAGCTTGAATCTTCGACTGGACTGGGTTGCTTGATGCAAGGACGTTTTGCTTCTAATCGCAGAAGCTTCCTCATATAAAATTCTTGCTCTGGTTGTCTGACTTCTGTCTTGACTCTTGTAGAGAAGAATAAACAGAAGCCAAAAAAGCTGGAGTTTTAAACCTAAACAGAACCCTCCTACCGAGAGGCAGACTGCTATTGGCTAGTGACTAACAATTGCTCTAATTAGCACCTACTGTGCTCTAGTTAGCACCCTCCTAATGACAGGGCAGCTGTCCCTCCTAACAATAGGTTTGACGCCTCTCCTGATGACGTGAATGACTCATGACCATGAACAAAAGACTGAAACTGCTTTGACCTGAGTACCCCATTGTAAACAGGGGACAAAGCGTGTCTCAGACCCCCTCCCTGGTTAAGGCTGGGTTTCAATTGTTTCACATAGAATGCCTCCTTCACTCCTCTCTCAAACCATTTCTTCTCTCTGGCTAAGATTTGAACTTCCTTGTCCTCAAACGTGTGGTTAGTGTCTTTAAGGTGGAGATGAACTGCAGACTGAGGTCCACCAGCGCCCTCTCTGCGGTGTTGGTATAGCCTTTTGTGCAACGGTTGCTTAGTCTCACCTATGTAGTGTTCGTTACAGTTTTCCTGACATCTGATAGAATACACTACATTGTTCTGTTTGTAACTAGGGATAATGTCCTTAGGGTGAACTAATTTCTGTCTCAAGGTGTTAACAGGTTTAAAGTAAACTGGGATTTTGTGCTGTCTGAAGATCCTCTGTAGTTTTTCCCTACTCCTGCTAAATAAGGAAGAGACACTCTGTCTCCTGTCTGTCTGGTCTCTTTGTTCTTTGAGACTTCTGCACTTTATCCAGGGACCATTGTGGGTACACACATACTGGGCCTCATGTATCAAAGTTGCGTATGGCGATATTTGAGCGTATATCGGGTGTACGCCAAAACGCCTGCGCTACTTGGCATTTATCAATGTGGGCGTTGGCGTACGCTGCGCTGAAAATATACACCAGGTTGAGAGGTGGCGTAAATATACACCAAAATGAACCAGCGCTGGAATCCACATAAAAATGAAGATGATCAACATGATAAACAGTGCCATTATACAAATCAATGCATATGTTACATAAATAACACTTTCCTGATTATACTACATAATAATCAATACTAATCCCGCTTTTGCGGGATTGTTATGGAGCACGATCCGTGGCTACAGCGCTGACTGCAAAGACAGTGCTGCTCGCCTTTTTCTCCAGACTTCGAGCCTGGAGCCAGAGCAGCGCTGAGCTCAACTTTATGTGGTGTGATCGTTTTAGACTATGAAATTGATAATAACAACTGTAGTTTCGTCATTCCCTTAATTCGCCCGTGCTGCAACCAGGTTTTGTCATCTCCATTCGGTTGTCACAATAAAATAAATACAGAAATACATTTAAAAAATAAAGAAATCTGACAGATTAGGCGTGTCTTATTAATTGAGCGAGCAAATATCCACATGTCAAGAATTATTGACATGTGAAAAGAGAATACAGTGGTCCCTCGCTATAACGCTGTTCACCTGTCGTGGCCTCGTAGTCTCCTAGAGTATTTAGTCCAATTTTGCATGCCTTTTTTTTTTTTACAGTGTTCTGTGTTCTGCGTATCTGTTTATAAGAATCTTGTCGCCCAGAAGAAAAAAGAGCGCCACCAGCTACTCATAACTGTTTTTGTCACTCGGAAACAAACACCTGCAGCGAGATGTGAGTGGGAAAAGGCGCGTCGTCAGGACGCAGAGGAGCAATCTGTGACATACTGGTCAGTCGCTATTAATAATTTCTTATGTGTCCGACCTCGTTCGTTGATCGTTAAAATTAATTCGTTAGTTCTAAATGCCATCATAATTATTTATAGGAAAACCTTCTATTTTTATTTCTCAAACAAATGTTTGGGCCTGAAACAGTTTGGTATTATTTTCCTACTAAGGTTTGAACTTTGAGAGTTTTTACACATGAGAGAAAAGTGAGAAAATGTTCATGCCTGATTGAGAAAGTGTATAAACTGTGTAGTGAGGGGTTTTACAGCTTTTAAACGTCTATAATAATTGTAAAAAATAACGCTAACGTCGCGGTTTCGCGCATTTTGGGCTATTTTTTAGAACGGAACTCCAGCGATTAATGAGGGACCACTGTAACACTTTATTGATTATATACTACAAAGCAATTGATACAACGGCCGCTTTTGACGCCCTATTGGCACGCGTCGTGATTGGTGAAGTTCTTTTTCATTGCCTTTTTCCTGGCTTCCATGTCGTAAAATGAGGGTGTGTCTGAAGCGGAGTCTGAATATTTATGGGCGTGTTTATTATAATTACGATCGTTTCCACCCGCCGCATTTATCAAGATCACATCAGGCGTGTGAGGGCTTTCCGGACATGTTGTTGTTCTTTAGCCCTTCCCTCTGTAGTTGTTGGCACCTTGTACAAGAACAAGTGCAGTGAAAATGGTGAGTACAGTCTTGGAGGTTAGCTGAGTGGAGACCCGGCCAGTGTTGCGGTGGGAACCGGTGGTCGCAGCCCAAGTGGATCTGCTGTGCTGGTGGAGTTCCAAGGTGTGGAATGGTGCGAGGTCCGTGGTCCAGGTGGCCCCAGTGGAGCTGATGGAGAGTGGTGTCACAGGTCGTGAACACTGAGTTTCTGGTGCCGAATATATATATATATATACTCAACAAAAATATAAATGCAACACTTTTGGTTTTGCTCCCATTTTGTATGAGATGAACTCAAAGATCTAAAACTTTTTCCACATACACAATATCACCATTTCCCTTAAATATTGTTCACAAACCAGTCTAAATCTGTGATAGTGAGCACTTCTCCTTTGCTGAGATAATCCATCCCACCTCACAGGTGTGCCATATCAAGATGCTGATTAGACACCATGATTAGTGCACAGGTGTGCCTTAGACTGTCCACAATAAAAGGCCACTCTGAAAGGTGCAGTTTTATCACACAGCACAATGCCACAGATGTCGCAAGATTTGAGGGAGCGTGCAATTGGCATGCTGACAGCAGGAATGTCAACCAGAGCTGTTGCTCGTGTATTGAATGTTCATGACTCTACCATAAGCCGTCTCCACAGGCATTTCAGAGAATTTCGCAGTACATCCAACCAGCCTCACAACCACAGATCACATGTAACCACACCAGCCCAGGACCTCCACATCCAGCATGTTCACTCGGACAGCTGCTGAAACAATCGGTTTGCATAACCAAAGAATTTCTGCACAAACTGTCAGAAACCGTCTCAGGGAAGCTCATCTGCATGCTCGTCATCCTCATTAGGGTCTCGACCTCACTCCAGTTCGTCGTCGTAACCGACTTGAGTGGGCAAATGCTCACATTCGCTGGCATTTGGCACGTTGGAGAGGTGTTCTCTTCACGGATGATGCCAAGGAGATGTGTTGCACTGCATGAGGCAAATGGTGGTCACACCAGATACTGACTGGTATCCCACCCATGAAACAAAACTGCACCTTTCAGAGTGGCCTTTTATTGTGGACAGTCTAAGGCACACCTGTGCACTAATCATGGTGTCTAATCAGCATCTTGGTATGGCACACCTGTGAGGTGGGATGGATTATCTCAGCAAAGGAGAAGTGCTCACTATCACAGATTTAGACTGGTTTGTGAACAATATTTGAGGGAAATGGTGATATTGTGTATGTGGAAAAAGTTTTAGATCTTTGAGTTCATCTCATACAAAATGGGAGCAAAACCAAAAGTGTTGCATTTATATTTTTGTTGAGTGTATATATATATATATATATATATATATATATAAAATATACCATGAACGATAGTCACATTTTGTGAGACCTGCGTTCAAGTTTTGGGAGCTATTTTTTCACTATTCACATTTTGCAATTAATGGTTTATGGATAATTCACGATTTGCAGCTGAGTCACGTTTTGGGGGTTAACACAGGTGATTCCCCATTCTGTCAATGCTTGATAAGAATTGCTCGCTATTCAAAGTTGTAATCTGCACTGATATTATTATCAAAGCTACAAGACAACTATCCCAACACATATTAACACAAAACAATACTTTTCTTGTGTTCCCTTAGTGTTGACATCAACTGGGATTTCTGCAACTGTAAGTCTGTTTGATTGTACTACAACAGTATGTTCTATGTAATAATAATAATAATAATAATAATAATAATAAATATTTGTATCAATTTTTATTTCAGACAAATACAACATCAGGTAAGCAAAGACTTTCTCTGCAAAATGTGTCAGTATGATAAAATATGAGAATTGTCATGCATAAGAATATAAAGTTAAGTGTATAATTTGAATAAAATTAATTCATATTTTAATATTTATAGGTCCGGGTTCAACTGAAAACAGGTCAGTATGCTAATTTTTTGAAGTTTGTTCTTTAAAGGACAAAGACAGCCATTTTGATGAGGCTAATGTATAAAATGAGTACACAGATTGATATCAACCATTTTCAAAAGGCATTCAACAGGATTAGTGAGGTCAAAAACACTATTTTGTATCTTTTCGGAGTACTACTGGGTTCACTTTATCCTCGTGTATTAAATTAACTTGTGGAAGCTTGAAAGTGTGGTAATAATAAATCAAAATTCTAAACATGCCTATTCTACATTGTAGTATTGTATCTGTAGTACAAACATCAGTGGACAGTGAAACACTGTAAATGACTCGGCAGCACAGCCATCTTCACTTCAAAGTTTTGTGAGGAAGGCAACTTTCTCCCACTACAACAGTTTGTGAACCAGAAATGACAATGGATATGACACAAATAATAAAGTTGCAAATTGTAAATTTGTAACATTCAAGCTTTCTGTATATTATAAAGTACAGAATATACGTGTTAAACGGTGTAGCAAATATAAAGGGGTGATATAAAACAAAATGTTTCCAAGGCTTCACACAAGCAGAAGGAGATGGTCTTTCAGGGTCGCCAACAATTGCTTGTATCTGGAGTTGTTCTGGTAAGATGAGCACAGGTAAACCAGACATGAATACTTTGGTTTCATCAAATAACATATAAAAAAAGATCAGATGGCTTTATCAATTAGACAGTTGTAAAAGGATCTGATAGTTTTAGCAAATACAAGGCCATTTTGTGCGTCAGCCATTGTGAAAAGCAGTTCGGTTAAGATCGAATAGTTACAAGGACATTTTGGATCACACCGCTCAGACCGCTGCTCTCACTGGGCCGACATCTCTGCTATTTTGGAATTGTGGGATAGGTTGCGCCCACAGATTGAGCTTGCGGGACTACTTTCGTCACAATGCTCAGCATGCCGCTCTCATTGGAGCAACAACACACGGATCTCTTTCAGTGCAGCTTCTTGTTCTGAATTTAACACAAAGTTAACACCCAAGTCTTTCATCGCCAACTGTAAATGGTAATCAAACCATTCCAATCATATCTTTCTGAACTCTTCCGCATCAAACTCCATCGTGTCAATGCAATGTGCTTGAGCATTAACAGGTGAAGTTGCTTGTAAACTTTACGTTTCTTAAATATTTATTATGGCCACTCTGAAACCTTCAGTTATCGTTACAATTTTATCACTGGTAAATTTTAGAATTAATTTAGATGAGATATGCTCATTATCTCACAGGAATATATCACAATTATTTGGGAACTACTTTTTGCGCAGGAATACATCAAACACCTCAGCCATGGGCGCGTACTAACACAGAATACCCAGAAACTGGCTGGAAGTTCGGCCAAAAGGAGAGCGTCCACTTTTAGCTAGTGGCGCTTGTGACTGTGATTTTAGATGTGCGTCAGCTATTTTGTGATGTGCATCACCGAACACTCTTACAAGGATAGAAATGGGTAATATGATTTCAATGTAATTGTTTATAAGGTGTCACCCAAGCGGATGGAGACAGCCTAAAAACGCCACACCAACAGATTGAACCGGTGTTCCGTCGAGATGAGGTGAACGTCGATGTGGTGCATCGCGCATGCGCAGTACGCTCTACCCCGGACTTGAAAGACGTCACCCGTCGAGATGAGGTGCCTCGCGCAACTACAGATGGGGAGATGATGTAATTTGCTCGACGTGCAACTGCGCATGCGCATTTTGTTTTTGTTTGTTTTTTCCGTAAAAGTTTTTTTAAATTTATTAATTGTATTCAGTGTATTTATAGCCTAGTAAGTAAAACATTTTCTGTATTTTACGTTAGGAGCATAAATGTATGTATATGTATATTTTGCCTGTCAAAATAAGCTAACTCCAGGTTAAAAATACTTATCGTTTTATAGTGAGTAGATTTTATACATTCCTACGTTCGGATAAACAATTTATACATTTACTTGCCCATCAAAATAAGCGAACTTTGTCATGTAATTTTTTCAGTGCACACATGCAGTTACGCGACGCACCTCATCTCGACGGAACAATCACGGACTTCATTCACTCATATTAAATCTATAACAACATCGTCCACTAGGTGGATACGAGCGCGCAAGATGGTTGTCGCTATTTGTCGTCTGTTCTGCCGCCTGTGATGATGATTCTATGGCAACCAAAAAAAAAAAAAAAAAAAAAAAAATTCCATGGCAACCACAAGCATAGCGAACCCAACAGGACTCAGGAGAGGTGGTGAAAAGTGGTTTTAAAATAAAAAAATCTGGTTGTATGCTTTGAAAATGGATGCTAGTGATATAGCATGTATGGTAATTCTATTTAATGGGCTCAAACGTGAATCCAACCCTTTTAAATTATACTGAATATAACTGTTTATTGTTTCACCATTTTATTTCCTCAAATAAGCAATATTATCACTCCAAATAGTGCCATCCAGGGAAACTGCTCTGCAGTAAATATACAAGATGTCACGTCCAAGGTAAGTGTTTAACAATTCCTGTTAGAATGGAATAACCACTAAAATATGTTGGTTAATGGCTCCCTCTAGTGTTCAGAGCACACAGTCCCTGCAATGGTACAGTGGTGTCGTCTTATTTTGTTTTATGTTTTTTGGTAGATATCCACCTCAGTGGACTCACTCACTGGCCATTTATCCTGTAAAAGGGGCATAAATGGAATCTTACCAAAGGACAAGATCAAGAAGTTGGAGCAAAATCTCAGATGGATAGTGGAATCCACGTTAAACATCTACTTTGACTTGGTAAACAATTTATTAATATTTTGTGATTTTTTTTTTTTTTTTTTTTTTTTTTTGGTAATGTTGCTTTCTGTATTCATATGAAAATCCAACACTTTTATGTTATTATATCAAGGACAAATGAAAGCAAATCTCTACAACTTGATTAATTAATTTTAAATAATACATTTAATTTAAAATATAAAAGCCAAAATGATGGGTTGCATAAGTACTGGAACGCTTTGGTACACAGTAAAATCACCAGTGTTAAATTAACACTGAGTGAACATATTGGGACTTTATTATTTACTATTATTTTATTTTATTTTATTTATTTTTATTAATTTTATTATTTTTTATTTATTGTTTATATTGTATTATTATTACATATTATATAATTTTATTTTCAATTATTATTTATTATTTTTATTATTATTATTATTATTCTTTTTGACTCTTCTTTTTTTTTTTAGATATTTAGATATACCTTAATATACACTAGTAGAGTTCTACTTTAGAATTGGAATATATTTTAGAAGACATACCTTACTGAATTTTCATATGGTCCCACTCTAGCCAGAATAGGACCATATGTACACTGGCAGTGTTAACTTAACACTGCCATTGTTAGTTTTACACTGGTGATTTTACTGTGTATAATACCTGTCAATAATCACTTTTATTGCCAGTCTTCTTCAGACAAGTTGGGGAATGAATACATAAACATTTCCAAGTTACTGAATATGTCTGGTACTTTATTAACATCAATTATGAAGAAAAACAAACTGTATGGCACTCTGTGGTAAGTCTGTATGGTAAATCTGGAGTAGATAGTTGACTGTGCAAGAAGGAGAGGTGTGAGGAAAGCCACCAAGACACCCAGATTGCCCAGAAGAAGTTATAGGCTTGTGTGGCTGTGATTGGAGAAATTATACATAGTGCATGTTTTGCATGTTGTATCCCCAGTTATACTGCTTCATGATGAAGTAGTATAGATGAAGATTTTCTTAAAAAGAAGACCTGAAAGCTCAGCTACAATTTGCCAGAAGGTACATCTCAGATGCAAGCCTAGATTTGATCTTTTGGTGAAAGAAAGTCCTCCTCTATACCGCTTCATCATGAAGCTGTATAATCATCTTGGCTTTTATATTTTTAAATAATTTCTATCATAAATGTATTTATAAATCAGAAATCATTACACATTATAAATCATTTATATATAAAGAAGTGCTCACCAATGCAGATTTAGACATTTGTGAAGAATATTTGAGAGAAATGGGTCTTTTGTGTACATGGAAAATGTTTTAGATCTTTGAGTTCAGCTCATGGTCGACTTGAGGTTTCTTCCTCAGTACCATCAGATGGAATTTTTCCTTACCACTGTCACCTGTGTGCTTGCTCTAGGGGTTGGTAAGGTTAGACCTTACTTGTGTGAAGCGCCTTGAGCCAGCTTGTTGTGATTTGGTGCTATATTAAAAAAAAAAGAAAACTTAATTAATTTAAATTTAATTTTTTTAGTGAATCACTGACAATTTGTGTGCGTGCATGCGTGTGTGTTGCCAGAGACCTCCAACAAAACCTGATGCTTGTTGGTTTTTTTATGACAGGGTGCCAATGAGTCTGGAGTTAATGTTCTGGATATATTTGGAGTTTTGGACAGTCTAAATCTGGGCAACGTAAGGGATGAACAGTTCATCAAACTATGGTCCTCGGTAAAGTTCATTCCACTTTTAACCTTCATCGACAGACCCTTCCTCAGCAGCCTGAGCAGTCAAAATTTCAGTTGCAGTTCCTTCCAAGAATTGTAAGTAACGCTTATAATGTTTCAGTGGCATAAACAGATAAAATCTGTTATTATATGGCTATGACGGTATGCGCACGCTGATTGGCTGATTTCCGGTCTGATATTTTCCCATATCATAGTGTTACCATGACAGTCGGTCTGGATCTCGTATCAGATTTGCAATTTTATTTACAATGTTCATGGTGTGAAATAAAACAAAACAAAAACCGAACAAAGAAAACGGAGGAATTAACAGCAAATGAGCTCGAAGTGGACATGCAAAATGAAGACCAACAAGATGAAAACAAAGCTCCGAACAGTCAAGAGCAGATTGGAAACTTCGTTACAAACCTGAATTAGCCTTGTTTGCTTGATCTGTATGGGAATATCAGACCTCTGTTTTTTTGGGCTGGACCTCACTAAAGCTCGGTCCGTACTGTCATCACTTTACTCTGATATTTTCTCATACAGACCTAGTTAATAATCCTTTATTATTACCACAGTAATAAATACATACTGTGCCTGCACTACTTCTTTGAGCATTTAGCATTAATGAGGTTAAAAGTAGTAACCCACTACATATTTTAACTCAAAGAGCATATGCTGTACCTCCCCCAACCCCAACAATCGTAGTGGCCAATTTTGAGATAAAAGTCAAATTTCAAATGTTGATAAGAATATTCATAGCATGCCATGTTTTCATTGTTCTTATACGAGGTCTGTCCGTAAAGTATAGGTCCTTTTTATTTTTTTCAAAAACTATATGGATTTCATTCATATGTTTTTACGTCAGACATGCTTGAACCCTTGTGCGCATGCGTGAGTTTTTCCACGCCTGTCGGTGACGTCATTCGCCTGTGAGCACTCCTAGTGGGAGGAGTCGTCCAGCCCCTCGTCGGAATTCCTTTGTCTGAGAAGTTGCTGAGAGACTGGCGCTTTGTTTGATCAAAATTTTTTCTAAACCTGTGAGACACATCGAAGTGGACATGGTTCGAAAAATTAAGCTGGTTTTCAGTGAAAATTTTAACAGCTGATGAGAGATTTTGAGGTGATTCTGTCGCTTTAAGGACTTTTCACGGTGCGAGACGTCGCGCAGCGCTCTCAGCCGCCGTCGTCAGCCTGTTTCAAGCTTAAAACCTCCACATTTCAGGCTCTGTTGATCCAGGACGTCGTGAGAGAACAGAGAAGTTTCAGAAGAAGTCGGTTTCAGCATTTTATCCGGATATTCCACTGTTAAAGGAGATTTTTTTAATGAAAGACGTGCGGGCGGATTGCAGCGTCGGCTCGCAGCCGCCGCGACGCTCCGTCACAGGAAAAACACCTCTGCTGGAAGCCTTAAGGACAAGTTGGAACATCTCCAGCTGATAAACAATTTCTCATATACTCACTCCACTGAAAGCCATCAAAAGCCAACTGGATTTTAACAAATGGTTATCAACACAGAGGTGTTTTTCCTGTGCCGCCGCACCGCGTCGGCTGCGTCCCGACGCGCGGCCTGTCCGCATGTCTTTCATTAAAAAAAATCTCCTTTAACAGTGGAATATCCGGATAAAATGCTGAAACCGACTTCTTCTGAAACGTCTCTGTTCTCTCACGACGTCCTGGATTAATAGAGCCTGAAATGTGGAGGTTTTAAGCTTGAAACAGGCTGATGACGCCGCCTGAGAGCACAGCGCGATGTCTCGCACCGTGAAAAGTCCTTAAAGCAACAGTGTCACCTCAAAATCTCTCATCAGCTGTTAAAATTTTCACTGAAAACCAGCTTAATTTTTCGAACCGTGTCCACTTCGATGTGTCTCACAGGTTTAGAAAAACTTTTGATCAAACAAAGCGCCAGTCTCTCAGCAACTTCTCAGACAAAGGAATTCCGACGAGGCGCTGGACGACTCCTCCCACAAGGAGTGCTCACAGGCGAATGACGTCACCGACAGGCGTGGAAAAACTCACGCATGCGCACGAGGGTTCAAGCATGTCTGACGTAAAAACATATGAATGAAATCCATATAGTTTTTGAAAAAAATAAAAAGGACCTATACTTTACGGACAGCCCTTGTATGTTTATCAGCATCACCATATTTATTGTTGAGTTTGAAAAAAAATAAAGACATTATGTTTTGAAGGATTAAAGCTATGAGTGAAGAACTGAAGACTTCTTCAAGAGTGGATGGAGAATTGATCTACAGCCATTTCATACGTGACTACTTAGGAAAGAATTTGCAAGGTAAAAATCCATTTGTTAAATTCAATGTCCAAAAAAATTTACTTGAACAGTTTAAAGTTACCACTCACACAGAAACTTTTGCAGAGTAAAATATACTCTGCCAGGACTACATTTGGTCCCAGTCCAAAAATATACTCTATAACATTGCTAAATCAGTTCTATCACAGTGTAAAATCAACTCTATCATTCTGTGAATGACACTTATTGGAGCTGAAAAACTTGATTTAACAAGACAGTAGAGCTGATTTCACTCTATAATAGAGTGTATTTAACTCTATGTGGACTGAGCCTAAATGTTATCCTGGCAGAGTATATTTTACTCTGCAAAATTTACTGTGTAGCAGGTAACACTTGAAACTGTATATGTTAATAATGAGTGATGGATGTCTGAAATAACAAATGGTTGTCTGTCACTAATAAGCAGAATATGAGATAAGATTATACAAAGTGAGGTTAATTGGCTTCTCAAATGGCACTAAGCATAACAAAGCCCATTTTAAAATTTGTAGTACCAGGGCAAAAATATAAGGGAGAACACACTCACCAGCTGATCATATGCTGATTAATGACGTTTGCCATTACAATAATTTTAACAAAAGTGATCTATACAATTTCAAAGACTGGAGTGTGATTGATAATAATACACTGATATTGTCATCCGATGACAAGTGACACTGTGTGTGTGTGTGTGTGTGTGTGTGTGTGTGTGTGTGTGTGTGTGTGTGTGTGTGTGTGTGTGTGTGTGTGTGTGTGTATTCATTGACATACATTATTATATGGTATGGGATTTTGCCAACTTCTGATTGGCCCATTAGCCACTTCTGAGCTGTACCACATGCCGAGTTGACCGCTGGTGGAGCTGAGTAGACTGCGCATGCAAAACGAGTACGCCTCAGCTAATCGAGCGACGCCTTCTATCGATAACGACCAATCAGATAACGCGATACAGTTTGTTGACAAGATGGCAGAAGACAGGTTTGCGTCTGTTAGCGATGCTGACTTAAAACGAATTTTACACGAAAAAGATGCGAAGAACCCTGCAGAAATATACAGTCAGCAGCCAACCTGTTTCGCAAGTACGTCACTGAAAAGGGACATGTGCCCAACTTTGAAACTTATGGCAGACGGATGCTTGACGGAGTACTCGGTCAATTTTATGCGGAAGCTAGACAGGCGAATGGCGAACTTTATAAGAAAACAAGCCTGATGACTCTAAGTCACGGACTTAATAGGCATCTCCAGTCGATCGATGGGATGTCAGTTGGTGCAGTATGACAGTAATAATAAAGAGTTGAGACTTGAGATTGATTTTTCAGTTTTAGTATGTTTGACAAACTCACAATTTTCTTGTTTGCCATATAATACAGCAGTTATAGACTTTTGATTTCCGTGTACCCGTCAGGATGGGATTCACCGAGGCCTCGGTGAACCCCATCCTGACCAAGTCTGCATAATCACGGGTACACCGAAATCAAAAGTCTATAATTGTATACTATCCCACTGACATAGTGGGAGAGAAAAGAGAGACAAGTGCAGTGTTTAAACTGGAGTAACATAAATTACTTTCTTCACATGTAATGGATTTCCACTGTTCTTTTGAGGATTAAAGTTAATGAGCTGAGAGTGAGCAAGAATCTTTTGAGATACATTGTACTATACTGTCATGATTCACAGAGAAGGTGGTAGGGTGCAAAATGCAGACTCACAGTCAGGTGGTGGAATAAAAAGAGGCTTTATTGATGATTCAGGCTGGTGGTTTGGTACACAGAATAGCAGTCAGCGTTGCAGAGGTACAGGCAGGTGATAAGCAGAGGAGTCGTCAAAACCAGACGGGGTTCAAGAGCACAGCAAAACAGTGCAACAAGGGTGAAGACAAAAATCCAGATTCAGAAAACTAAGCGAGGTCGGGCACAGCGTGGAAACAAGAGACTGTGACAAGAAGAGTGAGGACGAAGATAACAATATCAACGAATGAGCACAGACGACAAAACACACAGGGCTTAAATACACAGTGGCTAATTAGGATGTGATGTGAAGCAGAGATGAGGGACAACAGTGAGACAAGAGAATGCTGTGACAAGTGGGTGATGAGATGACAAACAAAACGGGGCGTGGCCAACAGACAAGAGGATGTACTGGTGAAGAGCAAAAGACTGAAGTGATCAGATGACATGACAGTGAAACTAGGTGTGAAAACATGAGAACCAAGATGAGAAGGGACAGACAAGAGAGTGCAGTGACAGCATGGACATGACAAAGAAACATAAACGAAGAATACGAAAATATCCAGACAGAGAAGAACAAAAAAAAACAAAAAAAAAAAACAAAGGCTGCATTGAAACTAAACAAAACTGGTAAACTTGACAAATAAAACGAGTGACACAAGCAATCATGAAACAATCAAAAACAGTGTATCAAAACTAAACTAAACAAGAATGGCACTCACATGTGGCTGAAGTGTGATGAACAGAAAACAACAAGCTGTGACAAAATCAGTCATGAACAAAAATCAAAGACAGTGGATCAAAGACTAAAGTAAACATGAATGGAATTCAACATGTGGCAATAGTGAGTGGACAACAGAAACATCGAGCTGTGACAAAAGCAAAATAAACAGATGGTCAAAAAAGCAGAGAAAAAGAAATCAAGAAAGATAGACTGACACATAAAAGTCTCACAGCAATGTTGAATCAGCTCAAATTGCATGCCTTTTCAACAACAACAACAACAAAAAAAGAACAGGAGCAAGTGTCTTGAAAATACAATGTAAATTTCATTGCTAATAACTCACAGACATTGAAGTGGTGCATCTCAACAGTAATGTCATTTTCATAATAAACAGCATTTCTGTGCTGAACACTGGAAAAGAGCTTCTGCTAACTACAGTTCATGTCTGTTAAGGGAATGTGATAAAATCTTTTTTTTTTTTTTTTTGAACACCTCAGCTTGCAGGGCAGGGTTTCAGAATGATGCAGAATGGATTGAAGCAAACTTGGGTGCATTTATTGCATATGCGACCGTCCCAGATCTGAAGGCTTTCAACCTCTCCATAGTAAGCAACATGTTTCTGACTATCCTTTTTTTTTCAAAGACCATTTAATTTTACAGTTTACATTCTTAACCTCAGGTTTTTCTGTATAAACTAAAGGTGTAAATATTGAGTCTGTTTTTATAACATTAATATAACCAAATGTCCTGCTTTGTCAAAAAAAAAAAAAAACATTTTTTAATTGTTTAATTAAGTACGTAGGCCAGTGATGGTCACCCTGGTCCTCAAGAACTGAAAGGGCTGTTTTCAGTGTGTCCCTGCATTACCCACACTTGGTTAGCTCAGTCAAATGTGTTTAGCCAACATCTGATTTATCTCATTATTAAGGCAGCGACTCAACACAAGCACAAACCACAACCAAACTCATTTTGTTCCCACAGACGGAAGTTCTGGACCGTCTCACACCGCAGCAAAAGGCTGAGTTACTTGTGGATCCAGACACTGGTGCTTTGGAGAATGAGACCTTCATAAAGGTGGTGTGCAACACGTTCTTGGATTCCTCAGACACTGACCCGCTCAGTCAGTTCATCCAGGCCTTTTTCAGACAAATCCCCAGGAACGCTGACTGTCCATCATACACTGCCATGTAAGAAATGGAAATTTTCAAGTCTGCACATAAAAATGTTGTTTGTGTTTGTCATCGAACTCTGGTTCCTGACAAATCATCTCACTGTGTTGTTGTTTTTAGAGTCAATGGTCTTCAGCAGTGCTTCAAATTGAATCTTCCAGAGAGTGTGAAATCAAGCATAGGAAGCCTCCAAATGAAATTCCTACGTAAGTGATTAAAAAAATGCTTTCTGGCATTTTTATTGAATGAGGTATTTCTGTCAGAGCTGTATTCACTTGATACTTTATTTTGTCTGTCAAACAGGTTGTCGCATTACAGGTTCTCTGAGGGTAAGTTGCTTTTCTTTTGTATTTTATACATATTGAACATATTTACACTTGACAGTTGACAAGGTTAGAGTTTATTATTGAAACTTTAAGAGACAAAAAATTTTTGATCTGTGTCAAATATGCCACAAGTGTAATAATGATGATGTTTTTGTCTCCAGTGCAACAACACAGCAGTTAACGGTAAGTGTGTAAAAGTGGAGCGAGCTCCAGCATGATTGCAAAATGACACTGGAAAAGTGCAATTATGTGATGCATGAATATTGTCTTTTTACAGTGAGTCATATCTGTGCTGACGTCAGCGGGTAGGTGAATCACTGTTTGAAGTGCAGTGTTCTGGATTTCTTCCTTTTCCCCTTTAAGTAACACTGTTTTTCATACTATCGTTTTTTTAGGTCACAACAAATCCAATCTGGTGGCAACTTGACAGAAGCCCTGTGCAATATTTCCATCACTGCACACGCCTGTTCCTCAGTAAGATTGTTTTATTTCAGGTTTCAGTGTCTTCTGCTTTAATTACTTCCTGAGATGAATTGTCATGAACTCAGTCTTTATTTTTGTCTCATTTTAAGGCTACACATCTCACACCCAGCAACGTGGCGACACTGTTGAACTGTTCGCTGCAAAGCCAAATGACATACTCCCCAGAGGTCTGGAAGCTTTTCATCCGAGAAGCTTCTCCTGTGCTGGATGAGGCTCTTACCATGTACTCTGCTATGGTAAGTCCAAAACTGTCATTTCAGAAAAAAATTGGTGTTTTCACCTGTGAACTTGGTGCCCTATTAAATGAGACCCCCCCACCTCCCACCTGCCCAATTTAAGGCTTCCAACACCAGCAGTCAGTCCTTGACCCCCATCCTTGAGGCTGTTGGAGAGGTGATAATTGCCAACTTCAACCAGATGCAAGTGCAAGATGATGCCTTTGTCAAGAGATGGTTTGAGACAAACCTTCATCCATTTTTGGCTGCTTCATCACCCAACTTCCTGTTTTGTCTCAGCTCGACAAACTTCAGCTGCCAAACGTACCACACTGTGTAAGCAACCAGGTTACATATTTCTGAACTGTGGACATTGATGGCAGATTATCTTGGAGATATACATTTGATTATACACTTGTTGATTTGGCCTTCTCTCTTCAATGTTAGCATCCGGGCATTCAGCAGAGTCCAACCATCCATGAAGAGAGAGACACAGAAATCAGTCTTGACTCATTTCATCCAGCCGTTCCTTGTGAAAAATGACTCATCAGGTAAAGGCAGGCACTGTGTTTCAATTGATTAAAGTGGTGACGGCCTTTGGTCACAGTGGCTCATCCAAGTCTTTGTCTTTTTTTCTTCCCAGATCCTGGCTGTGTCTCAGCCAGCAGTGGTACTAAAGAGTGGCTCCAGGATAACTTTGGTAGCTTCTCTGAATTTGCAGATCTGCAGGATTTGCAAACCCTCAATCCAAATTTTTCTGTTGTACGTAACTGTACTGACCGCAGTCTTGTCTATTCAAATTAAAAATTCCACTTTTTTTTTTGTATTGATTGCTCTTTGATTTTGTCCATGCCCTTTTAGACTGACTCCATTTCACAGCTCCGTCCTTCTCAGTTGGCACAAGTTCTACAGAGCTCAGGGAACATCAATAATACAGACACAGTCAGGCTCGTATTTGACCGGCTCGAGCAGGGTGATGGCTTTGAAAATGTGGAGGTTTTGCTCACTGAACTCACAGAAAACGCACCGGTAAGCTTCCCTGTGACATTGGGGCAAGAAGAAAATTCCCATTCTTTAAAACAAGCAAAGTCAAATTATACATATGCATCTACTTCTATACATCAGTTACAGTGTTCTTATTGTATCAGATGATTGAGAACATTCCTTTTGCTCTTCAACTGCTTGCTAATGACTTCTGAACTACGTGCAACATGCAAACTGTGTAACGTGTATCTGATTTCATATTTTGTAATTGGACAGAATATTGTGATTGAGTCCAGTGCAAGAGATCTCGCAATGAATCTGACCTTTGACCTCATCGCGCCCCGTCTTCCAAGCTTCAGTGAAAATGAGTGGAACCGGTGGTTTCTCGATTTGCTAAGACCTTGTCTCGCAAGCTTCAAGCCGATGATGCTCATGAATGTAACATCGTTCATAAACTGCACAAACTATCGTGCTGTGTAAGCACTGCAAACATAAACACACCATGTTTCCAATTCATAAGATGTTAAAGAGGAATTTGATTATACTTATTGTGTTGACCCTTTGCAGTGTGAGGGGGCTGAGCTATGTTTACTCCACAACGCCTCCAGGAAGACAAAGAGCAAATGCTGCAGTTTTGCTCAACTTCTTGAAGGATTCTGCCCGTGAATTCAACACACCGGGTAGGTCTGATGAAGTAAACTGGACCATGTGGTTTTTCTTTGGTTTTTCTTTTTCTTATTTTTGGACTTGGAATTGTGCCACAGTTTGTCAGATTGTACTGAGAACAGACTCAGTGTAGGAGTCAGTCTTCCTGGGTCCAAAGGTTTGAACCCAAATTGAAATGGGCCTGTAGAACACTTGCTTTATGTCAGGCCGGGCGGGTGTCCGGCACCCGGAGCAGTTGGACCCACAATGCAGACTCCCAGACTTGGCTTTGAGTAAGAGATAACATGGTTTGTATTGCAGGCACAGGTACGGTACACATGTGATCAGTCAGAGGAGCAGAGGTACAGTCGGGATCAGGCACAAGCGCAGTCATTGATGAGCATGGTTCAGTGGCACAAGCAAACACAGACATCAGGGATAAGGCAAAAGGAGTAGTCAAAAACAGGGCTGTGAACAAAGGCTGGAAAGTGTACAAAGACAACAATTTGGCCGGGGAGTATAAGGGTGTAAATGCTGGTGGACTCATCAGGGTGTGAAAAGAGGAACAGGTGGTGTTAACGAGGTACAAGTGTGGAGTAATCTTGAAAGGGGGAGTGGCAAGTGGTCAAAGATTAAACACAGTGCAAGATAGAGAAGAAGGAAGTGATGTCAGGAACAAACATACTAGGGCAGGTGCAGGGAGTGTGAGTGAATCAAAACACAAAGCAGACAGAACAAGGAGAGAGACAAAGACATGAGGCAGGTGCAGTGATGTGAAGCGAGAACATAATCAGATGGGTGTGAGGAAATACAGGGAACTATGAACAGAGCTAAACAGAATATAATACTATGATGAACAGGAACAAGAATCAGGCATGACCATGAGAACTAAAGGTGAACCAAGATATAATGAGTACAAAGGAAGAAACTACATGAGAACTGATCAGGGAATGAATGGAAAATAAACACTAGGAGAAAACTAAATTGGAACTGACTGTGACTGAAGAATACAATAAGAGATAACCAGATGACAGGACAAACCAAGACTAAATAATTAACAGAAAACAAAACCCAATATTACAGCATAACTGATAACCAAATGATAAACAATGAAAACATAAACCAGCAGAACAAACTAGAATAGAACTGAGCCATGGCTGATGTATGAAAAGTGACAAAGAAATAAAGTGGCAAAGTAAAGTAGAACAGAGAATAAACCATAATGAAAATAAACAACTAGTAAATCAGAGCTGGGGCAGAAAGAGAACAAAAGAAAGGGGGTGGAAAAAGGGCTCAGAGCCCTGATCTGACCAAAATCATGACACTTTACTTCAGTTCATGCTCACCTCTCCAGTGGTGTCCACATAAATTGATCAAGAAAGGAGTTTACGTTTGTCTGTTGGATCTGTTATCTGAATGGCCCTGATTTGGAACCCGTAACTCCCCTGTTCCCCTGTAAATTAAGGAATAAATAAAAAGTTTCCTGAAATATGATAAAAAAGTTTTTTTCTTTTTCATTCCTTAGCTTGCAGGAAAGGAATTCAGAATGATGCAGAATTTCTTGAGAAAAACCTGGGCTCATTTGTAGAGCAGGCTACCTTCACAGACCTGGAAGCTTTCAACATCTCCATCGTAAGTAATATTTTTTTCTATTCAAACTGTTTTAAAAAGACCCAATGATCCAATTTATCACTGCTGAAAGTTTACAGTCTTCAGCTCAAGTCTTTGTGTACAAGTTATAGATGTGAATATTGAGTCTGTTAATGTTTTTATAATGTTAGTATAATCAAATGTCCTGCTTTGTCATAAAATACCATTTATTAATTGTTCAATGAAGTACGTATGCCAGTGATGGTGAACCCTTGATTTTGTCCATGCCCTTTTAGACTGGTGCCATTTCACAGCTCCATCCTTCTCAGTTGGCACAAGTTCTACAGAGCTCAGGGAACATCAATAATACAGACACAGTCAGGCTCGTATTTGACCGGCTCGAGCAGGGCGATGGCTTTGAAAATGTGGAGGTTTTGCTCACTGAACTCTCAGAAAATGCACCGGTAAGCTTCCCTCTGACATTGGGGTAAGAAGAAAATTCACATTCTTTAAAACAAGCAGAGTCAAATTATACATATGCATCTACTTCTATAAATCAGTTACAGTGTTCTTATTGTATCAGATGATTGAGAACATTCCTTTTGCTCTTCAACTGCTTGCTAATGACTTCTGAACTATGTGCAACATGAAAACTGTGTAACATGTATGTGATTTCATATTTTGTAATTGGACAGAATATTGTGATTGAATCCAGTGCAAGAGATCTCGCAATGAATCGGACCTTTGACCTCATCGCGCCCCGTCTTCCAAGCTTCAGTGAAAATGAGTGGAACCGGTGGTTCCTCGATTTGCTAAGACCTTGTCTGGCAAGCTTCAACCCGTTGATGCTCATGAATGTAACATCGTTCATAAACTGCACAAACTATCGTGCTGTGTAAGCACTGCAAACATAAACACACCATGTTTCCAATTAATAAAATGTTAAAGAGGAATTTGATGATACTTTTTGTGTTGACCCTTTGCAGTGTGAGGGGGCTGAGCCATGTTTACTCCACAACACCTCCGGAAAGACAAAGAGCAAATGCTGCAGTTTTGCTCAACTTCTTGAAGGATTCTGCCGGAGAATTCAACACACCAGGTAGGTCTGATGAAGTAAACTGGACCACATGTTTTTTCTTTGGGCGACTTGGAATTGTGCCACAGTTTGTCAGATTGTACTGAGAACAGACTCAGTGTAGGAGTCAGTCTTCATGGGTCCAAATGTTTGAACCCGAATTGAAATGGGCCTGTAGAGCACTTGCTTTACTTCAGTTCATGCTCACCTCTCCAGTGGTGCCCATATAAACTGATCAAGAAAGGAGTTTACTTTTGTCTGTTGGATCTGTTATCTGAATGGTCCTGATTTGGAACCCGTAACTCCCCTGTTCCCCTGTGAGTTAAGGAATAAATAGAAAGTTTGCTGAAATATGATAAAATTGCTTTTTTCTTTTTCATTCCTTAGCTTGCAGGAAAGGAATTCAGAACGATGCAGAATTTCTTGAGAAAAACCTGGGCTCATTTGTAGAGCAGGCTACCTTCACAGACCTGGAAGCTTTCAATATCTCCATCGTAAGTAATATTTTTTTCTATTCAAACTGTTTTAAAAAGACCCAATGATCCAATTTATCACTGCTGAAAGTTTACAATCTTCAGCTCAAGTCTTTGTGTACAAGTTATAGATGTGAAAATTCAGTCTGTTAATGTTTTTATAATGTTAGTATAATCAAATATCCTGCTTTGTCATAAAATACCATTTATTAATTGTTTAATGAAGTACGTATGCCAGTGATGGTGAACCCTTGATTTTGTCCATGCCCTTTTAGACTGGTGCCATTTCACAGCTCCGTCCTTCTCAGTTGGCACAAGTTCTACAGAGCTCAGGGAACATCAATAATACAGACACAGTCAGGCTCGTATTTGACCGGCTCGAGCAGGGCGATGGCTTTGAAAATGTGGAGGTTTTGCTCACTGAACTCACAGAAAATGCACCGGTAAGCTTCCCTCTGACATTGGGGCAAGAAGAAAATTCCCATTCTTTAAAACAAGCAAAGTCAAATTATACATATGCATCTACTTCTATACATCAGTTACAGTGTTCTTATTGTATCAGATGATTGAGAACATTCCTTTTGCTCTTCAACTGCTTTCTAATGACTTCTGAACTACGTGCAACATGCAAACTGTGTAACGTGTATCTGATTTCATATTTTGTAATTGGACAGAATATTGTGATTGAGTCCAGTGCAAGAGATCTCGCAATGAATCGGACCTTTGACCTCATCGCGCCCCGTCTTCCAAGCTTCAGTGAAAATGAGTGGAACCGGTGGTTCCTCGATTTGCTAAGACCTTGTCTCGCAAGCTTCAACCCGATGATGCTCATGAATGTAACATCGTTCATAAACTGCACAAACTATCGTGCTGTGTAAGCACTGCAAACATAAACACACTGTGTTTCCAATTAATAAAATGTTAAAGAGGAATTTGATGATACTTATTGTGTTGACCCTTTGCAGTGTGAGGGGGCTGAGCCATGTTTACCCCACAACACCTCCAGGAAGACAAAGAGCAAATGCTGCAGTTTTGCTCAACTTCTTGAAGGATTCTGCCCGTGAATTCAACACACCAGGTAGGTCTGATGAAGTAAACTGGACATGTGGTTTTTCTTTGGTTTATCTTTCTTTGTTATTTTTGGACTTGGAATTGTGCCACAGTTTGTCAGATTGTACTGAGAACAGACTCAGTGTAGGAGTCAGTCTTCCTGGATCCAAACGTTTGAACCCAAATTGAAATGGGCCTGTAGAACACTTGCTTTATGTCAGGCCGGGCGGGTGTCCGGCACCCGGAGCAGTTGGACCCACAATGCAGACTCCCAGACTTGGCTTTGAGTAAGAGATAACATGGTTTGTATTGCAGGCACAGGTACGGTACACATGTGATCAGTCAGAGGAGCAGAGGTACAGTCGGGATCAGGCAAAAGCGCAGTCATTGATGAGCATGCTTCAGTGGCACAAGCAAACACAGACATCAGGGATAAGGCAAAAGGAGCAGTCAAAAACAGAGCAAAAATACGGTACATGGCGAGACAAAAACAGGGCTGTGAACAAAGGCTGGAAAGTGTACAAAGACATCAATCTGGCCGGGGAGTGTAAGGGTGTAAATGCTGGTGGACTCATTAGGGTGTGAAAAGAGGAACAGGTGGTGTTAACGATGTGCACGTGTGGAGCAATCTTGAAAGGGGGCGTGGCAAGTGGTCAAAGATTAAACACAGTGCAAGATAGAGAGGAAGGAAGTGATGTCAGGAACAAACATACTAGGGAAGGTGCAGGGAGTGTGAGTGAATCAAAACACAAAGCAGACAGAACAAGGAGAGAGACAAAGACATGAGGCAGGTGCAATGATGTGAAGTGAGAACATAATCAGATGGGTGTGAGGAAATACAGGGAACTATGAACAGAGCTAAACAGAATATAATACTACGATGAACAGGAACAAGAATCAGGCACGACCATGAGAACTAAAGGTGAACCAAGATATAATGAGTACAAAGGAAGAAACTACATGAGAACTGATCAGGGAATGAATGGAAAATAAACACTAGGAGAAAACTAAATTGGAACTGACTGTGACTGAAGAATACAATAAGAGATAACCAGATGACAGGACAAACCAAGACTAAATAATTACTCAACAAAAATATAAACGCAACACTTTTGGTTTTGCTCCCATTTTGTATGAGATGAACTCAAAGAGCTAAAACTTTTTCCACATACACAATATCACCATTTCCCTCAAATATTGTTCACAAACCAGTCGAAATCTGTGATAGTGAGCACTTCTCCTTTGCTGAGATAATCCATCCCACCTCACAGGTGTGCCATACCAAGATGCTGATTAGACACCATGATTAGTGCACAGGTGTGCCTTAGACTGTCCACAATAAAAGGCCACTCTGAAAGGTGCAATTTTGTTTTATTGGGGGGGGATATCAGTCAGTATCTGGTGTGACTACCATTTGCCTCATGCAGTGCAACACATCTCCTTCGCATCATCCGTGAAGAGAACACCTCTCCAACGTGCCAAACGCCAGCGAATGTGAGTATTTTCCCACTCAAGTCGGTTATGATGACGAACTGGAGTCAGGTCGAGACCCAGATGAGGACGACGGGCATGCAGATGAGCTTCCCTGAGACGGTCTCTGACAGTTTGTGCAGAAATTCTTTGGTTATGCAAACCGATTGTTTCAGCAGCTGTCCGAGTGGCTGGTCTCAGACGATCTTGGAGGTGAACATGCTGGATGTGGAGGTCCTGGGCTGGTGTGGTTACACGTGGTCTGCGGTTGTGAGGCTGGTTGGATGTACTGCCAAATTCTCTGAAACGCCTTTGGAGACGGCTTATGGTAGAGAAATGAACATTCAATACACGAGCAACAGCTCTGGTTGACATTCCTGCTGTCAGCATGCCAATTGCACGCTCCCTCAAATCTTGCGACATCTGTGGCATTGTGCTGTGTGATAAAACTGCACGTTTCAGAGTGGCCTTTTATTGTGGGCAGTCTAAGGCACACATGTGCACTAATCATGGTGTCTAATCAGCATCTTGGTATGGCACACCTATGAGGTGGGATGGATTATCTCAGCAAAGGAGAAGTGCTCACTATCACAGATTTAGACTGGTTTGTGAACAATATTTGAGGGAAATGGTGATATTGTGTATGTGGAAAAAGTTTTAGATCTTTGAGTTCATCTCATACAAAATGGGAGCAAAACCAAAAGTGTTGCGTTTATATTTTTGTTGAGTATACAACATAACTGATAACCAAATGATAAACAATGAAAACATAAACCAGCAGAACAAACTAGAATAGAACTGAGCCATAGCTGATGTATGAAAAGTGACAAAGAAATAAAGTGGCAAAGTAAAGTAGAACAGAGAATAAACCATAATGAAAATAAACAACTAATAAATCAGAGCTGGGGCAGAAAGAGAACAAAAGAAATGGATGGAAAAAGGGCTCAAAGCCCTGATCTGACCAAAATTATGACACTTCAGTTCATGCTCACCTCTCCAGTGGTGTCCACATAAATTGATCAAGAAAGGAGTTTACTTTTGTCTGTTGGATCTGTTATCTGAATGGTCCTGATTTGGGACCCGTAACTCCCCTGTTCCCCTGTAAATTAAGGAATAAATAAAAAGTTTCCTGAAATATGATAAAATAGTTTTTTTCTTTTTCATTCCTTAGCTTGCAGGAAAGGAATTCAGAATGATGCAGAATTTCTTGAGAAAAACCTGGGCTCATTTGTAGAGCAGGCTACCTTCACAGACCTGGAAGCTTTCAACATCTCCATCGTAAGTAATTTGTTTTTTTTATCCAAACGTTTTTAAAAAGACCCAATGATCCAATTCATCACTGCTGAAAGTTTACAGTCTTCAGCTCAAGTCTTTGTGTACAAGTTATAGATGTGAATATTGAGTCTGTTAATGTTTTTATAATCAAATGTCATGCTTTGTCATAAAATACCATTTATTAATTGTTTAATGAAGTACGTATGCCAGTGATGGTGAACCCTTGATTTTGTCCATGCCCTTTTAGACTGGTGCCATTTCACAGCTCCGTCCTTCTCAGTTGGCACAAGTTCTACAGAGTTCAGGGAACATCAATAATACAGACACAGTCAGGCTCGTATTTGACCGGCTTGAGCAGGGCGATGGCTTTGAAAATGTGGAGGTTTTGTTCACTGAACTCACAGAAAATGCACCGGTAAGCTTCCCTCTGACATTGGGGTAAGAAGAAAATTCCCATTCTTTAAAACAAGCAGAGTCAAATTATACATATGCATCTACTTCTATACATCAGTTACAGTGTTCTTATTGTATCCGATGATTGAGAACATTCCTTTTGCTCTTCAACTGCTTGCTAATGACTTCTGAACTATGTGCAACATGAAAACTGTGTAACGTGTATCTGATTTCATATTTTGTAATTGGACAGAATATTGTGATTGAGTCCAGTGCAAGAGATCTCGCAATGAATCGGACCTTTGACCTCATCGCGCCCCGTCTTCCAAGCTTCAGTGAAAATGAGTGGAACCGGTGGTTCCTCGATTTGCTAAGACCTTGTCTGGCAAGCTTCAACCCGTTGATGCTCATGAATGTAACATCGTTCATAAACTGCACAAACTATCGTGCTGTGTAAGCACTGCAAACATAAACACACTGTGTTTCCAATTAATAAAATGTTAAAGAGGAATTTGATGATACTTATTGTGTTGACCCTTTGCAGTGTGAGGGGGCTGAGCCATGTTTACTCCACAACACCTCCAGAAAGACAAAGAGCAAATGCTGCAGTTTTGCTCAACTTCTTGAAGGATTCTGCCGGAGAATTCAACACACCAGGTAGGTCTGATGAAGTAAACTGGACCACATGTTTTTTCTTTGGGCGACTTGGAATTGTGCCACATTTTGTCAGATTGTACTGAGAACAGACTCAGTGTAGGAGTCAGTCTTCATGGGTCCAAACGTTTGAACCCGAATTGAAATGGGCCTGTAGAGCACTTGCTTTACTTCAGTTCATGCTCACCTCTCCAGTGGTGTCCATATAAACTGATCAAGAAAGGAGTTTACTTTTGTCTGTTGGATCTGGTATCTGAATGGTCCTGATTTGGAACCCGTAACTCCCCTGTTCCCTTGTAAGTTAAGGAATAAATAAAAGTTTGCTGAAATATGATAAAATTGCTTTTTTCTTTTTCGTTCCTTAGCTTGCAGGAAAGGAATTCAGAACGATGCAGAATTTCTTGAGAAAAACCTGGGCTCATTTGTAGAGCAGGCTACCTTCACAGACCTGAAAGCTTTCAACATCTCCATCGTAAGTAATATTTTTTTCTATTCAAAGTTTTTTAAAAAGACCCAATGATCCATGATTACTATCTTCAGCTCAAGTCTTTGTGTACAAGTTATAGATCTGAATATTGAGTCTGTTAATGTTTTTATAACATTAGTATAATCAAATGTCCTACTTTGTCATAAAATACCATTTTGTAATTGTTTAATTAAGCAGGTATGCCAGTGATGGTCAGCCTTGTTTTCAGGGCTGTGAAAACTCCATGGATTTGTGAAATTCCAGGGATTTCATCGGGGGTGGTGCTAGTGTTTTACTCTGTAATTGTGATTGTCATTGAGTTTTTAAAATGTCTATCGCAACATGTTCTTTTTTCAATATCGTGGAAATTTTATAAAACCGCGGCGGTCCACGGACACTGATCTGTGTGTTACAGATACAAATCAGTGTCCTTGGATCCACAGAGTTTTGAAGAGAAAAATCCCTCTCGTAAAGTGTAAAACGGGACTGGTTGGTTGCTGCGGAGACGATGTGTGGCTCCTGCGCAAAGCTTAAGCTAAATGTAGCATGTGGACATCGCAAACCTTTAGAGCTCTAAAGTTTTTAAAAGAAGAATTGTTCAGCATGTCTGTGTCACGGAACGGCGTTGAACAGAGAGAAGATGGTGAGAAAGACTGTTTGAAAAAGTCCGATAAGGACAAGAATCCGTGGAATTGTCGCTGGCTTCATCAACACACCTGAAAGATAAAAGAAATGGGAAAAGTGAACTGTGCACTCAGCAAACACAGTAAAAATTTTTCTCTCTATGGAAAATAAACATTGTGCTGTTCAAACAGGATTTTAGACAAGATTATGTGACTTTTTTCATTAATCTAGACTTTCTTTTATTGGAAAAAACAGACTCTGGCTTTGAATGCATTTACATGAATTTACACAAGAATATAAATGAGTTTTTATTAAGGCAGCGACTCAACACAAGCACAAACCACAACCAAACTCATTTTGTTCCCACAGATGGAAGTTCTGGACCGTCTCACACCGCAGCAAAAGGCTGAGTTACTTGTGGATCCAGACACTGGTGCTTTGGAGAATGAGACCTTCATAAAGGTGGTGTGCAACACGTTCTTGGATTCCTCAGACACTGACCCGCTCAGTCAGTTCATCCAGGCCTTTTTCAGACAAATCCCCAGGAACGCTGACTGTCCATCATACACTGCCATGTAAGAAATGGAAATTTTCAAGTCTGCACATAAAAATGTTGTTTGTGTTTGTCATCGAACTCTGGTTCCTGACAAATCATCTCACTGTGTTGTTGTTTTTAGAGTCAATGGTCTTCAGCAGTGCTTCAAATTGAATCTTCCAGAGAGTGTGAAATCAAGCATAGGAAGCCTCCAAATGAAATTCCTACGTAAGTGATTAAAAAAATGCTTTCTGGCATTTTTATTGAATGAGGTATTTCTGTCAGAGCTGTATTCACTTGATACTTTATTTTGTCTGTCAAACAGGTTGTCGCATTACAGGTTCTCTGAGGGTAAGTTGCTTTTCTTTTGTATTTTATACATATTGAACATATTTACACTTGACAGTTGACAAGGTTAGAGTTTATTATTGAAACTTTAAGAGACAAAAAATTTTTGATCTGTGTCAAATATGCCACAAGTGTAATAATGATGATGTTTTTGTCTCCAGTGCAACAACACAGCAGTTAACGGTAAGTGTGTAAAAGTGGAGCGAGCTCCAGGGTGATTGCAAAATGACACGGGAAAGTGCAATTATGTGATGCATGAATATTGTCTTTTTACAGTGAGTCATATCTGTGCTGACGTCAGCGGGTAGGTGAATCACTGTTTGAAGTGCAGTGTTCTGGTTTTCTTCCTTTTCCCCTTTAAGTAACACTGTTTTTCATACTATCGTTTTGTTTAGGTCACAACAAATCCAATCTGGTGGCAACTTGACAGAAGCCCTGTGCAATATTTCCATCACTGCACACGCCTGTTCCTCAGTAAGATTGTTTTATTTCAGGTTTCAGTGTCTTCTGCTTTAATTACTTCCTGAGATGAATTGTCATGAACTCAGTCTTTATTTTTGTCTCATTTTAAGGCTACACATCTCACACCCAGCAACGTGGCGACACTGTTGAACTGTTCGCTGCAAAGCCAAATGACATACTCCCCAGAGGTCTGGAAGCTTTTCATCCGAGAAGCTTCTCCTGTGCTGGATGAGGCTCTTACCATGTACTCTGCTATGGTAAGTCCAAAAGTGTCATTTCAGAAAAAATTGGTGTTTTCCCTGTGAACCTGGTGCCCTATTAAATGAGACCTCCCCACCTGCCCAATTTAAGGCTCCCAACACCAGCAGTCAGTCCTTGACCCCCATTCTTGAGGCTGTTGGAGAGGTGATAATTGCCAACTTCAGCCAGATGCAAGTGCAAGATGATGCCTTTGTCAAGAGATGGTTTGAGACAAACCTTCATCCATTTTTGGCTGCTTCATCACCCAACTTCCTGTTTTGTCTCAGCTCGACAAACTTCAGCTGCCAAACGTACCACACTGTGTAAGTAACCAGGTTACATATTTCTGAACTGTGGACATTGATGGCAGATTATCTTGGAGATATACATTTGATTATACACTTGTTGATTTGGCCTTCACTCTTCAATGTTAGCATCCGGGCATTCAGCAGAGTCCAACCATCCATGAAGAGAGAGACACAGAAATCAGTCTTGACTCATTTCATCCAGCCGTTCCTTGTGAAAAATGACTCATCAGGTAAAGGCAGGCACTGTGTTTCAATTGATTAAAGTGGTGACAGCCTTTGGTCACAGTGGTTCATCCAAGTCTTTGTCTTTTTTTCTTCCCAGATCCTGGCTGTGTCTCAGCCAGCAGTGGTACTAAAGAGTGGCTCCAGGATAACTTTGGTAGCTTCTCTGAATTTGCAGATCTGCAGGATTTGCAAACCCTCAATCCCAATTTTTCTGTTGTACGTAACTGAACTGACCGCAGTCTTGTCTATTCAAATTAAACATTCCACTTTTTTTTGTATTGATTGCTCTTTGATTTTGTCCATGCCCTTTTAGACTGACTCCATTTCACAGCTCCGTCCTTCTCAGTTGGCACAAGTTCTACAGAGCTCAGGGAACATCAATAATACAGACACAGTCAGGCTCGTATTTGACCGGCTCGAGCAGGGCAATGGCTTTGAAAATGTGGAGGTTTTGCTCACTGAACTCACAGAAAATGCACCGGTAAGCTTCCCTCTGACATTGGGGTAAGAAGAAAATTCCCATTCTTTAAAACAAGCAGAGTCAAATTATACATATGCATCTACTTCTATACATCAGTTACAGTGTTCTTATTGTATCAGATGATTGAGAACATTCCTTTTGCTCTTCAACTGCTTGCTAATGACTTCTGAACTACGTGCAACATGCAAACTGTGTAACGTGTATCTGATTTCATATTTTGTAATTGGACAGAATATTGTGATTGAGTCCAGTGCAAGAGATCTCGCAATGAATCGGACCTTTGACCTCATCGCGCCCCGTCTTCCAAGCTTCAGTGAAAATGAGTGGAACCGGTGGTTCCTCGATTTGCTAAGACCTTGTCTGGCAAGCTTCAACCCGTTGATGCTCATGAATGTAACGTCGTTCATAAACTGCACAAACTATCGTGCTGTGTAAGCACTGCAAACATAAACACACCATGTTTCCAATTAATAAAATGTTAAAGAGGAATTTGATGATACTTATTGTGTTGACCCTTTGCAGTGTGAAGGGGCTGAGCCATGTTTACTCCACAACACCTCCGGAAAGACAAAGAGCAAATGCTGCAGTTTTGCTCAACTTCTTGAAGGATTCTGCCGGTGAATTCAACACACCAGGTAGGTCTGATGAAGTAAACTGGACCACATGTTTTTTCTTTGGGTGACTTGGAATTGTGCCACATTTTGTCAGATTGTACTGAGAACAGACTCAGTGTAGGAGTCAGTCTGCATGGGTCCAAACGTTTGAACCCGAATTGAAATGGGCCTGTAGAGCACTTGCTTTACTTCAGTTCATGCTCACCTCTCCAGTGGTGTCCATATAAACTGATCAAGAAAGGAGTTTACGTTTGTCTGTTGGATCTGTTATCTGAATGGTCCTGATTTGGAACCCGTAACTCCCCTGTTCCCCTGTGAGTTAAGGAATAAATAGAAAGTTTGCTGAAATATGATAAAATTGCTTTTTTCTTTTTCGTTCCTTAGCTTGCAGGAAAGGAATTCAGAACGATGCAGAATTTCTTGAGAAAAACCTGGGCTCATTTGTAGAGCAGGCTACCTTCACAGACCTGGAAGCTTTCAACATCTCCATCGTAAGTAATATTTTTTTCTATTCAAACTGTTTTAAAAAGACCCAATGATCCAATTTATCACTGCTGAAAGTTTACAATCTTCAGCTCAAGTCTTTGTGTACAAGTTATAGATGTGAAAATTGAGTCTGTTAATGTTTTTATAATGTTAGTATAATCAAATATCCTTCTTCTTGTCCATGCCCTTTTAGACTGGTGCCATTTCACAGCTCCGTCCTTCTCAGTTGGCACAAGTTCTACAGAGCTCAGGGAACATCAATAATACAGACACAGTCAGGCTCGTATTTGACCGGCTCGAGCAGGGCAATGGCTTTGAAAATGTGGAGGTTTTGCTCACTGAACTCACAAAAAATGCACCGGTAAGCTTCCCTCTGACATTGGGGTAAGAAGAAAATTCCCATTCTTTAAAACAAGCAGAGTCAAATTATACATATGCATCTACTTCTATACATCAGTTACAGTGTTCTTATTGTATCAGATGATTGAGAACATTCCTTTTGCTCTTCAACTGCTTGCTAATGACTTCTGAACTACGTGCAACATGCAAACTGTGTAACGTGTATCTGATTTCATATTTTGTAATTGGACAGAATATTGTGATTGAATCCAGTGCAAGAGATCTCGCAATGAATCGGACCTTTGACCTCATCGCGCCCCGTCTTCCAAGCTTCAGTGAAAATGAGTGGAACCGGTGGTTCCTCGATTTGCTAAGACCTTGTCTGGCAAGCTTCAACCCGTTGATGCTCATGAATGTAACGTCGTTCATAAACTGCACAAACTATCGTGCTGTGTAAGCACTGCAAACATAAACACACCATGTTTCCAATTAATAAAATGTTAAAGAGGAATTTGATTATACTTATTGTGTTGACCCTTTGCAGTGTGAAGGGGCTGAGCCATGTTTACTCCACAACACCTCCGGAAAGACAAAGAGCAAATGCTGCAGTTTTGCTCAACTTCTTGAAGGATTCTGCCGGTGAATTCAACACACCAGGTAGGTCTGATGAAGTAAACTGGACCACATGTTTTTTCTTTGGGCGACTTGGAATTGTGCCACATTTTGTCAGATTGTACTGAGAACAGACTCAGTGTAGGAGTCAGTCTTCATGGGTCCAAATGTTTGAACCCGAATTGAAATGGGCCTGTAGAGCACTTGCTTTACTTCAGTTCATGCTCACCTCTCCAGTGGTGTCCATATAAACTGATCAAGAAAGGAGTTTACGTTTGTCTGTTGGATCTGTTATCTGAATGGTCCTGATTTGGAACCCGTAACTCCCCTGTTCCCTGTGAGTTAAGGAATAAATAGAAAGTTTGCTGAAATATGATAAAATTGCTTTTTTCTTTTTCGTTCCTTAGCTTGCAGGAAAGGAATTCAGAACGATGCAGAATTTCTTGAGAAAAACCTGGGCTCATTTGTAGAGCAGGCTACCTTCACAGACCTGGAAGCTTTCAACATCTCCATCGTAAGTAATATTTTTTTCTATTCAAACTGTTTTAAAAAGACCCAATGATCCAATTTATCACTGCTGAAAGTTTACAATCTTCAGCTCAAGTCTTTGTGTACAAGTTATAGATGTGAAAATTGAGTCTGTTAATGTTTTTATAATGTTAGTATAATCAAATGTCCTTCTTT
Organism: Thalassophryne amazonica; assembly: GCF_902500255.1. Lineage (NCBI taxonomy): Eukaryota > Metazoa > Chordata > Actinopteri > Batrachoidiformes > Batrachoididae > Thalassophryne > Thalassophryne amazonica. The sequence continues at coordinate 59,531,115 of NC_047121.1, read as the reverse complement.
GTCATAAAATACCATTTATTATTTGTTTAATGAAGTACGTATGCCAGTGATGGTGAACCCTTGATTTTGTCCATGCCCTTTTAGACTGGTGCCATTTCACAGCTCCGTCCTTCTCAGTTGGCACAAGTTCTACAGAGCTCAGGGAACATCAATAATACAGACACAGTCAGGCTCGTATTTGACCGGCTCGAGCAGGGCAATGGCTTTGAAAATGTGGAGGTTTTGCTCACTGAACTCACAAAAAATGCACCGGTAAGCTTCCCTCTGACATTGGGGTAAGAAGAAAATTCCCATTCTTTAAAACAAGCAGAGTCAAATTATACATATGCATCTACTTCTATACATCAGTTACAGTGTTCTTATTGTATCAGATGATTGAGAACATTCCTTTTGCTCTTCAACTGCTTGCTAATGACTTCTGAACTACGTGCAACATGCAAACTGTGTAACGTGTATCTGATTTCATATTTTGTAATTGGACAGAATATTGTGATTGAATCCAGTGCAAGAGATCTCGCAATGAATCGGACCTTTGACCTCATCGCGCCCCGTCTTCCAAGCTTCAGTGAAAATGAGTGGAACCGGTGGTTCCTCGATTTGCTAAGACCTTGTCTGGCAAGCTTCAACCCGTTGATGCTCATGAATGTAACGTTGTTCATAAACTGCACAAACTATCGTGCTGTGTAAGCACTGCAAACATAAACACACCATGTTTCCAATTAATAAAATGTTAAAGAGGAATTTGATGATACTTATTGTGTTGACCCTTTGCAGTGTGAAGGGGCTGAGCCATGTTTACTCCACAACACCTCCGGAAAGACAAAGAGCAAATGCTGCAGTTTTGCTCAACTTCTTGAAGGATTCTGCCGGTGAATTCAACACACCAGGTAGGTCTGATGAAGTAAACTGGACCACATGTTTTTTCTTTGGGTGACTTGGAATTGTGCCACATTTTGTCAGATTGTACTGAGAACAGACTCAGTGTAGCAGTCAGTCTTCATGGGTCCAAACGTTTGAACCCGAATTGAAATGGGCCTGTAGAGCACTTGCTTTACTTCAGTTCATGCTCACCTCTCCAGTGGTGTCCATATAAACTGATCAAGAAAGGAGTTTACGTTTGTCTGTTGGATCTGTTATCTGAATGGTCCTGATTTGGAACCCGTAACTCCCCTGTTCCCCTGTGAGTTAAGGAATAAATAGAAAGTTTGCTGAAATATGATAAAATTGCTTTTTTCTTTTTCGTTCCTTAGCTTGCAGGAAAGGAATTCAGAACGATGCAGAATTTCTTGAGAAAAACCTGGGCTCATTTGTAGAGCAGGCTACCTTCACAGACCTGGAAGCTTTCAACGTCTCCATCGTAAGTAATATTTTTTTCTATTCAAACTGTTTTAAAAAGACCCAATGATCCAATTTATCACTGCTGAAAGTTTACAATCTTCAGCTCAAGTCTTTGTGTACAAGTTATAGATGTGAAAATTGAGTCTGTTAATGTTTTTATAATGTTAGTATAATCAAATGTCCTTCTTTGTCATAAAATACCATTTATTATTTGTTTAATGAAGTACGTATGCCAGTGATGGTGAACCCTTGATTTTGTCCATGCCCTTTTAGACTGGTGCCATTTCACAGCTCCGTCCTTCTCAGTTGGCACAAGTTCTACAGAGCTCAGGGAACATCAATAATACAGACACAGTCAGGCTCGTATTTGACCGGCTCGAGCAGGGCAATGGCTTTGAAAATGTGGAGGTTTTGCTCACTGAACTCACAAAAAATGCACCGGTAAGCTTCCCTCTGACATTGGGGTAAGAAGAAAATTCCCATTCTTTAAAACAAGCAGAGTCAAATTATACATATGCATCTACTTCTATACATCAGTTACAGTGTTCTTATTGTATCAGATGATTGAGAACATTCCTTTTGCTCTTCAACTGCTTGCTAATGACTTCTGAACTACGTGCAACATGCAAACTGTGTAACGTGTATCTGATTTCATATTTTGTAATTGGACAGAATATTGTGATTGAATCCAGTGCAAGAGATCTCGCAATGAATCGGACCTTTGACCTCATCGCGCCCCGTCTTCCAAGCTTCAGTGAAAATGAGTGGAACCGGTGGTTCCTCGATTTGCTAAGACCTTGTCTGGCAAGCTTCAACCCGTTGATGCTCATGAATGTAACGTCGTTCATAAACTGCACAAACTATCGTGCTGTGTAAGCACTGCAAACATAAACACACCATGTTTCCAATTAATAAAATGTTAAAGAGGAATTTGATGATAATTATTGTGTTGACCCTTTGCAGTGTGAAGGGGGCTGAGCCATGTTTACTCCACAACACCTCCGGAAAGACAAAGAGCAAATGCTGCCGTTTTGCTCAACTTCTTGAAGGATTCTGCCGGAGAATTCAACACACCAGGTAGGTCTGATGAAGTAAATTGGACCACATGTTTTTTCTTTGGGCGACTTGGAATTGTGCCACAGTTTGTCAGATTGTACTGAGAACAGACTCAGTGTAGGAGTCAGTCTTCATGGGTCCAAATGTTTGAACCCGAATTGAAATGGGCCTGTAGAGCACTTGCTTTACTTCAGTTCATGCTCACCTCTCCAGTGGTGTCCATATAAACTGATCAAGAAAGGAGTTTACTTTTGTCTGTTGGATCTGTTATCTGAATGGTCCTGATTTGGAACCCGTAACTCCCCTGGTCCCTTGTAAGTTAAGGAATAAATAAAAGTTTGCTGAAATATGATAAAATTGCTTTTTTCTTTTTCGTTCCTTAGCTTGCAGGAAAGGAATTCAGAACGATGCAGAATTTCTTGAGAAAAACCTGGGCTCATTTGTAGAGCAGGCTACCTTCACAGACCTGAAAGCTTTCAACGTCTCCATCGTAAGTAATATTTTTTTCTATTCAAAGTTTTTTAAAAAGACCCAATGATCCATGATTACTATCTTCAGCTCAAGTCTTTGTGTACAAGTTATAGATCTGAATATTGAGTCTGTTAATGTTTTTATAACATTAGTATAATCAAATGTCCTACTTTGTCATAAAATACCATTTTATAATTGTTTAATTAAGCAGGTATGCCAGTGATGGTCAGCCTTGTTTTCAGGGCTGTGAAAACTCCATGGATTTGTGAAATTCCAGGGATTTCATCCGGGGGGTAATTGTGATCGTCATTGAGTTTTTAAAATGTCTATCGCAACATGTTCTTTTTTTTCAATATCGTGGAAATTTTATAAGACCACGGCGGTCCACGGACACTGATCTGTGTGTTACAGATACAAATCAGTGTCCTCGGATCCACGGAGTTTTGAGGAGAAAAATCCCTCTCGTAAAGTGTAAAACAGGACTGGTTGGTTGCTGCGGAGACGATGTGTGGCTCCTGCGCAAAGCTTAAGCTAAATGTAGCATGTGGACATCGCAAACCTTTAGAGCTCTAAAGTTTTTAAAAGAAGAATTGTTCAGCATGTCTGTGTCACGGAATGGCGTCGAACAGAGAGAAGATGGTGAGAAAGACTGTTTGAAAAAGTCTGATAAGGACAAGAATCTATGGAATTGTCGCTGGCTTCATCAACACACCTGAAAGATAAAAGAAATGGGAAAAGTGAACTGTGCACTCAGCAAACAGTAAAAATTTTTCTCTCTATGGAAAATAAACATTGTGCTGTTCAAACAGGATTTTAGACAAGATTATGTGACTTTTTTCAGTAATCTAGACTTTCTTTCATCGGAAAAAACAGACTCTGGCTTTGAATGCATTTACATGAATTTACACAAGAATATAAATGAGTTTTTATTAAGGCAGCGACTCAACACAAGCACAAACCACAACCAAACTCATTTTGTTCCCACAGATGGAAGTTCTGGACCGTCTCACACCGCAGCAAAAGGCTGAGTTACTTGTGGATCCAGACACTGGTGCTTTGGAGAATGAGACCTTCATAAAGGTGGTGTGCAACACGTTCTTGGATTCCTCAGACACTGACCCGCTCAGTCAGTTCATCCAGGCCTTTTTCAGACAAATCCCCAGGAACGCTGACTGTCCATCATACACTGCCATGTAAGAAATGGAAATTTTCAAGTCTGCACATAAAAATGTTGTTTGTGTTTGTCATCGAACTCTGGTTCCTGACAAATCATCTCACTGTGTTGTTGTTTTTAGAGTCAATGGTCTTCAGCAGTGCTTCAAATTGAACCTTCCAGAGAGTGTGAAATCAAGCATAGGAAGCCTCCAAATGAAATTCCTACGTAAGTGATAAAAAAATGCTTTCTGGCAATTTTATTGAATGAGGTATTTCTGTCAGAGCTGTATTCACTTGATACTTTATTTTGTCTGTCAAACAGGTTGTCGCATTACAGGTTCTCTGAGGGTAAGTTGCTTTTCTTTTGTATTTTATACATATTGAACATATTTACACTTGACAGTTGACAAGGTTAGAGTTTATTATTGAAACTTTAAGAGACAAAAAAATTTTGATCTGTGTCAAATATGCCACAAGTGTAATAATGATGATGTTTTTGTCTCCAGTGCAACAACACAGCAGTTAACGGTAAGTGTGTAAAAGTGGAGCGAGCTCCAGCGTGATTGCAAAATGACACTGGAAAAGTGCAATTATGTGATGCATGAATATTGTCTTTTTACAGTGAGTCATATCTGTGCTGACGTCAGCGGGTAGGTGAATCACTGTTTGAAGTGCAGTGTTCTGGTTTTCTTCCTTTTCCCCTTTAAGTAACACTGTTTTTCATACTATCGTTTTGTTTAGGTCACAACAAATCCAATCTGGTGGCAACTTGACAGAAGCCCTGTGCAATATTTCCATCACTGCACACGCCTGTTCCTCAGTAAGATTGTTTTATTTCAGGTTTCAGTGTCTTCTGCTTTAATTACTTCCTGAGATGAATTGTCATGAACTCAGTCTTTATTTTTGTCTCATTTTAAGGCTACACATCTCACACCCAGCAACGTTGCGACACTGTTGAACTGTTCGCTGCAAAGCCAAATGACATACTCCCCAGAGGTCTGGAAGCTTTTCATCCGAGAAGCTTCTCCTGTGCTGGATGAGGCTCTTACCATGTACTCTGCTATGGTAAGTCCAAAAGTGTCATTTCAGAAAAAATTGGTGTTTTCCCTGTGAACCTGGTGCCCTATTAAATGAGACCTCCCCACCTGCCCAATTTAAGGCTCCCAACACCAGCAGTCAGTCCTTGACCCCCATTCTTGAGGCTGTTGGAGAGGTGATAATTGCCAACTTCAGCCAGATGCAAGTGCAAGATGATGCCTTTGTCAAGAGATGGTTTGAGACAAACCTTCATCCATTTTTGGCTGCTTCATCACCCAACTTCCTGTTTTGTCTCAGCTCGACAAACTTCAGCTGCCAAACGTACCACACTGTGTAAGTAACCAGGTTACATATTTCTGAACTGTGGACATTGATGGCAGATTATCTTGGAGATATACATTTGATTATACACTTGTTGATTTGGCCTTCACTCTTCAATGTTAGCATCCGGGCATTCAGCAGAGTCCAACCATCCATGAAGAGAGAGACACAGAAATCAGTCTTGACTCATTTCATCCAGCCGTTCCTTGTGAAAAATGACTCATCAGGTAAAGGCAGGCACTGTGTTTCAATTGATTAAAGTGGTGACAGCCTTTGGTCACAGTGTTTCATCCAAGTCTTTGTCTTTTTTTCTTCCCAGATCCTGGCTGTGTCTCAGCCAGCAGTGGTACTAAAGAGTGGCTCCAGGATAACTTTGGTAGCTTCTCTGAATTTGCAGATCTGCAGGATTTGCAAACCCTCAATCCCAATTTTTCTGTTGTACGTAACTGAACTGACCGCAGTCTTGTCTATTCAAATTAAAAATTCCACTTTTTTTTGTATTGATTGCTCTTTGATTTTGTCCATGCCCTTTTAGACTGACTCCATTTCACAGCTCCGTCCTTCTCAGTTGGCACAAGTTCTACAGAGCTCAGGGAACATCAATAATACAGACACAGTCAGGCTCGTATTTGACCGGCTCGAGCAGGCCGATGGCTTTGAAAATGTGGAGGTTTTGCTCACTGAACTCACAGACAATGCACCGGTAAGCTTCCCTCTGACATTGCGCAAGAAGAAAATTCCCATTCTTTAAAACAAGCAAAGTCAAATTATACATATGCATCTACTTCTATACATCAGTTACAGTGTTCTTATTGTATCAGATGATTGAGAACATTCCTTTTGCTCTTCAACTGCTTGCTAATGACTTCTGAACTACGTGCAACATGCAAACTGTGTAACATGTATCTGATTTCATATTTTGTAATTGGACAGAATATTGTGATTGAGTCCAGTGCAAGAGATCTCGCAATGAATCGGACCTTTGACCTCATCGCGCCCCGTCTTCCAAGCTTCAGTGAAAATGAGTGGAACCGGTGGTTCCTCGATTTGCTAAGACCTTGTCTGGCAAGCTTCAACCCGTTGATGCTCATGAATGTAACGTCGTTCATAAACTGCACAAACTATCGTGCTGTGTAAGCACTGCAAACATAAACACACCATGTTTCCAATTAATAAAATGTTAAAGAGGAATTTGATTATACTTATTGTGTTGACCCTTTGCAGTGTGAAGGGGCTGAGCCATGTTTACTCCACAACACCTCCGGAAAGACAAAGAGCAAATGCTGCAGTTTTGCTCAACTTCTTGAAGGATTCTGCTAGTGAATTCAACACACCAGGTAGGTCTGATGAAGTAAACTGGACCACATGTTTTTTCTTTGGGTGACTTGGAATTGTGCCACATTTTGTCAGATTGTACTGAGAACAGACTCAGTGTAGGAGTCAGTCTTCATGGGTCCAAACGTTTGAACCCGAATTGAAATGGGCCTGTAGAGCACTTGCTTTACTTCAGTTCATGCTCACCTCTCCAGTGGTGTCCATATAAACTGATCAAGAAAGGAGTTTACGTTTGTCTGTTGGATCTGTTATCTGAATGGTCCTGATTTGGAACCCGTAACTCCCCTGTTCCCCTGTGAGTTAAGGAATAAATAGAAAGTTTGCTGAAATATGATAAAATTGCTTTTTTCTTTTTCGTTCCTTAGCTTGCAGGAAAGGAATTCAGAACGATGCAGAATTTCTTGAGAAAAACCTGGGCTCATTTGTAGAGCAGGCTACCTTCACAGACCTGGAAGCTTTCAACATCTCCATCGTAAGTAATATTTTTTTCTATTCAAACTGTTTTAAAAAGACCCAATGATCCAATTTATCACTGCTGAAAGTTTACAATCTTCAGCTCAAGTCTTTGTGTACAAGTTATAGATGTGAAAATTGAGTCTGTTAATGTTTTTATAATGTTAGTATAATCAAATGTCCTTCTTTGTCATAAAATACCATTTATTATTTGTTTAATGAAGTACGTATGCCAGTGATGGTGAACCCTTGATTTTGTCCATGCCCTTTTAGACTGGTGCCATTTCACAGCTCCGTCCTTCTCAGTTGGCACAAGTTCTACAGAGCTCAGGGAACATCAATAATACAGACACAGTCAGGCTCGTATTTGACCGGCTCGAGCAGGGCGATGGCTTTGAAAATGTGGAGGTTTTGCTCACTGAACTCACAAAAAATGCACCGGTAAGCTTCCCTCTGACATTGGGGTAAGAAGAAAATTCCCATTCTTTAAAACAAGCAGAGTCAAATTATACATATGCATCTACTTCTATACATCAGTTACAGTGTTCTTATTGTATCAGATGATTGAGAACATTCCTTTTGCTCTTCAACTGCTTGCTAATGACTTCTGAACTACGTGCAACATGCAAACTGTGTAACGTGTATCTGATTTCATATTTTGTAATTGGACAGAATATTGTGATTGAATCCAGTGCAAGAGATCTCGCAATGAATCGGACCTTTGACCTCATCGCGCCCCGTCTTCCAAGCTTCAGTGAAAATGAGTGGAACCTGTGGTTCCTCGATTTGCTAAGACCTTGTCTGGCAAGCTTCAACCCGTTGATGCTCATGAATGTAACGTCGTTCATAAACTGCACAAACTATCGTGCTGTGTAAGCACTGCAAACATAAACACACCATGTTTCCAATTAATAAAATGTTAAAGAGGAATTTGATTATACTTATTGTGTTGACCCTTTGCAGTGTGAAGGGGCTGAGCCATGTTTACTCCACAACACCTCCGGAAAGACAAAGAGCAAATGCTGCAGTTTTGCTCAACTTCTTGAAGGATTCTGCCGGTGAATTCAACACACCAGGTAGGTCTGATGAAGTAAACTGGACCACATGTTTTTTCTTTGGGTGACTTGGAATTGTGCCACATTTTGTCAGATTGTACTGAGAACAGACTCAGTGTAGGAGTCAGTCTTCATGGGTCCAAACATTTGAACCCGAATTGAAATGGGCCTGTAGAGCACTTGCTTTACTTCAGTTCATGCTCACCTCTCCAGTGGTGTCCATATAAACTGATCAAGAAAGGAGTTTACGTTTGTCTGTTGGATCTGTTATCTGAATGGTCCTGATTTGGAACCCGTAACTCCCCTGTTCCCCTGTGAGTTAAGGAATAAATAGAAAGTTTGCTGAAATATGATAAAATTGCTTTTTTCTTTTTCGTTCCTTAGCTTGCAGGAAAGGAATTCAGAACGATGCAGAATTTCTTGAGAAAAACCTGGGCTCATTTGTAGAGCAGGCTACCTTCACAGACCTGGAAGCTTTCAACATCTCCATCGTAAGTAATATTTTTTTCTATTCAAACTGTTTTAAAAAGACCCAATGATCCAATTTATCACTGCTGAAAGTTTACAATCTTCAGCTCAAGTCTTTGTGTACAAGTTATAGATGTGAAAATTGAGTCTGTTAATGTTTTTATAATGTTAGTATAATCAAATATCCTTCTTCTTGTCCATGCCCTTTTAGACTGGTGCCATTTCACAGCTCCGTCCTTCTCAGTTGGCACAAGTTCTACAGAGCTCAGGGAACATCAATAATACAGACACAGTCAGGCTCGTATTTGACCGGCTCGAGCAGGGCAATGGCTTTGAAAATGTGGAGGTTTTGCTCACTGAACTCACAAAAAATGCACCGGTAAGCTTCCCTCTGACATTGGGGTAAGAAGAAAATTCCCATTCTTTAAAACAAGCAGAGTCAAATTATACATATGCATCTACTTCTATACATCAGTTACAGTGTTCTTATTGTATCAGATGATTGAGAACATTCCTTTTGCTCTTCAACTGCTTGCTAATGACTTCTGAACTACGTGCAACATGCAAACTGTGTAACGTGTATCTGATTTCATATTTTGTAATTGGACAGAATATTGTGATTGAATCCAGTGCAAGAGATCTCGCAATGAATCGGACCTTTGACCTCATCGCGCCCCGTCTGCCAAGCTTCAGTGAAAATGAGTGGAACCTGTGGTTCCTCGATTTGCTAAGACCTTGTCTGGCAAGCTTCAACCCGTTGATGCTCATGAATGTAACATCATTCATAAACTGCACAAACTATCGTGCTGTGTAAGCACTGCAAACATAAACACACCATGTTTCCAATTAATAAAATGTTAAAGAGGAATTTGATTATACTTATTGTGTTGACCCTTTGCAGTGTGAAGGGGCTGAGCCATGTTTACTCCACAACACCTCCGGAAAGACAAAGAGCAAATGCTGCAGTTTTGCTCAACTTCTTGAAGGATTCTGCCGGTGAATTCAACACACCAGGTAGGTCTGATGAAGTAAACTGGACCACATGTTTTTTCTTTGGGTGACTTGGAATTGTGCCACATTTTGTCAGATTGTACTGAGAACAGACTCAGTGTAGGAGTCAGTCTTCATGGGTCCAAACGTTTGAACCCGAATTGAAATGGGCCTGTAGAGCACTTGCTTTACTTCAGTTCATGCTCACCTCTCCAGTGGTGTCCATATAAACTGATCAAGAAAGGAGTTTACGTTTGTCTGTTGGATCTGTTATCTGAATGGTCCTGATTTGGAACCTGTAACTCCCCTGTTCCCCTGTGAGTTAAGGAATAAATAGAAAGTTTGCTGAAATATGATAAAATTGCTTTTTTCTTTTTCGTTCCTTAGCTTGCAGGAAAGGAATTCAGAACGATGCAGAATTTCTTGAGAAAAACCTGGGCTCATTTGTAGAGCAGGCTACCTTCACAGACCTGGAAGCTTTCAACATCTCCATCGTAAGTAATATTTTTTTCTATTCAAACTGTTTTAAAAAGACCCAATGATCCAATTTATCACTGCTGAAAGTTTACAATCTTCAGCTCAAGTCTTTGTGTACAAGTTATAGATGTGAAAATTGAGTCTGTTAATGTTTTTATAATGTTAGTATAATCAAATGTCCTTCTTTGTCATAAAATACCATTTATTATTTGTTTAATGAAGTACGTATGCCAGTGATGGTGAACCCTTGATTTTGTCCATGCCCTTTTAGACTGGTGCCATTTCACAGCTCCGTCCTTCTCAGTTGGCACAAGTTCTACAGAGCTCAGGGAACATCAATAATACAGACACAGTCAGGCTCGTATTTGACCGGCTCGAGCAGGGCAATGGCTTTGAAAATGTGGAGGTTTTGCTCACTGAACTCACAAAAAATGCACCGGTAAGCTTCCCTCTGACATTGGGGTAAGAAGAAAATTCCCATTCTTTAAAACAAGCAGAGTCAAATTATACATATGCATCTACTTCTATACATCAGTTACAGTGTTCTTATTGTATCAGATGATTGAGAACATTCCTTTTGCTCTTCAACTGCTTGCTAATGACTTCTGAACTACGTGCAACATGCAAACTGTGTAACGTGTATCTGATTTCATATTTTGTAATTGGACAGAATATTGTGATTGAATCCAGTGCAAGAGATCTCGCAATGAATCGGACCTTTGACCTCATCGCGCCCCGTCTTCCAAGCTTCAGTGAAAATGAGTGGAACCGGTGGTTCCTCGATTTGCTAAGACCTTGTCTGGCAAGCTTCAACCCGTTGATGCTCATGAATGTAACGTCGTTCATAAACTGCACAAACTATCGTGCTGTGTAAGCACTGCAAACATAAACACACCATGTTTCCAATTAATAAAATGTTAAAGAGGAATTTGATGATAATTATTGTGTTGACCCTTTGCAGTGTGAGGGGGCTGAGCCATGTTTACTCCACAACACCTCCGGAAAGACAAAGAGCAAATGCTGCCGTTTTGCTCAACTTCTTGAAGGATTCTGCCGGAGAATTCAACACACCAGGTAGGTCTGATGAAGTAAATTGGACCACATGTTTTTTCTTTGGGCGACTTGGAATTGTGCCACAGTTTGTCAGATTGTACTGAGAACAGACTCAGTGTAGGAGTCAGTCTTCATGGGTCCAAATGTTTGAACCCGAATTGAAATGGGCCTGTAGAGCACTTGCTTTACTTCAGTTCATGCTCACCTCTCCAGTGGTGTCCATATAAACTGATCAAGAAAGGAGTTTACTTTTGTCTGTTGGATCTGTTATCTGAATGGTCCTGATTTGGAACCCGTAACTCCCCTGTTCCCTTGTAAGTTAAGGAATAAATAAAAGTTTGCTGAAATATGATAAAATTGCTTTTTTCTTTTTCGTTCCTTAGCTTGCAGGAAAGGAATTCAGAACGATGCAGAATTTCTTGAGAAAAACCTGGGCTCATTTGTAGAGCAGGCTACCTTCACAGACCTGAAAGCTTTCAACGTCTCCATCGTAAGTAATATTTTTTCTATTCAAAGTTTTTTAAAAAGACCCAATGATCCATGATTACTATCTTCAGCTCAAGTCTTTGTGTACAAGTTATAGATCTGAATATTGAGTCTGTTAATGTTTTTATAACATTAGTATAATCAAATGTCCTACTTTGTCATAAAATACCATTTTATAATTGTTTAATTAAGCAGGTATGCCAGTGATGGTCAGCCTTGTTTTCAGGGCTGTGAAAACTCCATGGATTTGTGAAATTCCAGGGATTTCATCGGGGGGGTAATTGTGATCGTCATTGAGTTTTTAAAATGTCTATCGCAACATGTTCTTTTTTTTCAATATCGTGGAAATTTTATAAGACCACGGCGGTCCACGGACACTGATCTGTGTGTTACAGATACAAATCAGTGTCCTCGGATCCACGGAGTTTTGAGGAGAAAAATCCCTCTCGTAAAGTGTAAAACAGGACTGGTTGGTTGTTGCGGAGATGATGTGTGGCTCCTGCGCAAAGCTTAAGCTAAATGTAGCATGTGGACATCGCAAACCTTTAGAGCTCTAAAGTTTTTAAAAGAAGAATTGTTCAGCATGTCTGTGTCACGGAACGGCGTCGAACAGAGAGAAGATGGTGAGAAAGACTGTTTGAAAAAGTCTGATAAGGACAAGAATCTATGGAATTGTCGCTGGCTTCATCAACACACCTGAAAGATAAAAGAAATGGGAAAAGTGAACTGTGCACTCAGCAAACACAGTAAAAATTTTTCTCTCTATGGAAAATAAACATTGTGCTGTTCAAACAGGATTTTAGACAAGATTATGTGACTTTTTTCATTAATCTAGACTTTCTTTCATTGGAAAAAACAGACTCTGGCTTTGAATGCATTTACATGAATTTACACAAGAATATAAATGAGTTTTTATTAAGGCAGCGACTCAACACAAGCACAAACCACAACCAAACTCATTTTGTTCCCACAGATGGAAGTTCTGGACCGTCTCACACCGCAGCAAAAGGCTGAGTTACTTGTGGATCCAGACACTGGTGCTTTGGAGAATGAGACCTTCATAAAGGTGGTGTGCAACACGTTCTTGGATTCCTCAGACACTGACCCGCTCAGTCAGTTCATCCAGGCCTTTTTCAGACAAATCCCCAGGAACGCTGACTGTCCATCATACACTGCCATGTAAGAAATGGAAATTTTCAAGTCTGCACATAAAAATGTTGTTTGTGTTTGTCATCGAACTCTGGTTCCTGACAAATCATCTCACTGTGTTGTTGTTTTTAGAGTCAATGGTCTTCAGCAGTGCTTCAAATTGAATCTTCCAGAGAGTGTGAAATCAAGCATAGGAAGCCTCCAAATGAAATTCCTACGTAAGTGATAAAAAAAATGCTTTCTGGCATTTTTATTGAATGAGGTATTTCTGTCAGAGCTGTATTCACTTGATACTTTATTTTGTCTGTCAAACAGGTTGTCGCATTACAGGTTCTCTGAGGGTAAGTTGCTTTTCTTTTGTATTTTATACATATTGAACATATTTACACTTGACAGTTGACAAGGTTAGAGTTTATTATTGAAACTTTAAGAGACAAAAAATTTTTGATCTGTGTCAAATATGCCACAAGTGTAATAATGATGATGTTTTTGTCTCCAGTGCAACAACACAGCAGTTAACGGTAAGTGTGTAAAAGTGGAGCGAGCTCCAGCGTGATTGCAAAATGACACTGGAAAGTGCAATTATGTGATGCATGAATATTGTCTTTTTACAGTGAGTCATATCTGTGCTGACGTCAGCGGGTAGGTGAATCACTGTTTGAAGTGCAGTGTTCTGGTTTTCTTCCTTTTCCCCTTTAAGTAACACTGTTTTTCATACTATCGTTTTGTTTAGGTCACAACAAATCCAATCTGGTGGCAACTTGACAGAAGCCCTGTGCAATATTTCCATCACTGCACACGCCTGTTCCTCAGTAAGATTGTTTTATTTCAGGTTTCAGTGTCTTCTGCTTTAATTACTTCCTGAGATTAATTGTCATGAACTCAGTCTTTATTTTTGTCTCATTTTAAGGCTACACATCTCACACCCAGCAACGTTGCGACACTGTTGAACTGTTCGCTGCAAAGCCAAATGACATACTCCCCAGAGGTCTGGAAGCTTTTCATCCGAGAAGCTTCTTCTGTGCTGGATGAGGCTCTTACCATGTACTCTGCTATGGTAAGTCCAAAAGTGTCATTTCAGAAAAAATTGGTGTTTTCCCTGTGAACCTGGTGCCCTATTAAATGAGACCTCCCCACCTGCCCAATTTAAGGCTCCCAACACCAGCAGTCAGTCCTTGACCCCCATTCTTGAGGCTGTTGGAGAGGTGATAATTGCCAACTTCAGCCAGATGCAAGTGCAAGATGATGCCTTTGTCAAGAGATGGTTTGAGACAAACCTTCATCCATTTTTGGCTGCTTCATCACCCAACTTCCTGTTTTGTCTCAGCTCGACAAACTTCAGCTGCCAAACGTACCACACTGTGTAAGTAACCAGGTTACATATTTCTGAACTGTGGACATTGATGGCAGATTATCTTGGAGATATACATTTGATTATACACTTGTTGATTTGGCCTTCACTCTTCAATGTTAGCATCCGGGCATTCAGCAGAGTCCAACCATCCATGAAGAGAGAGACACAGAAATCAGTCTTGACTCATTTCATCCAGCCGTTCCTTGTGAAAAATGACTCATCAGGTAAAGGCAGGCACTGTGTTTCAATTGATTAAAGTGGTGACGGCCTTTGGTCACAGTGGTTCATCCAAGTCTTTGTCTTTTTTTCTTCCCAGATCCTGGCTGTGTCTCAGCCAGCAGTGGTACTAAAGAGTGGCTCCAGGATAACTTTGGTAGCTTCTCTGAATTTGCAGAATCTGCAGGATTTGCAAACCCTCAATCCCAATTTTTCTGTTGTACGTAACTGAACTGACCTGCAGTCTTGTCTATTCAAATTAAAAATTCCACTTTTTTTTGTATTGATTGCTCTTTGATTTTGTCCATGCCCTTTTAGACTGACTCCATTTCACAGCTCCGTCCTTCTCAGTTGGCACAAGTTCTACAGAGCTCAGGGAACATCAATAATACAGACACAGTCAGGCTCGTATTTGACCGGCTCGAGCAGGCCGATGGCTTTGAAAATGTGGAGGTTTTGCTCACTGAACTCACAGACAATGCACCGGTAAGCTTCCCTCTGACATTGGGGCAAGAAGAAAATTCCCATTCTTTAAAACAAGCAAAGTCAAATTATACATATGCATCTACTTCTATACATCAGTTACAGTGTTCTTATTGTATCAGATGATTGAGAACATTCCTTTTGCTCTTCAACTGCTTGCTAATGACTTCTGAACTACGTGCAACATGCACACTGTGTAACATGTATCTGATTTCATATTTTGTAATTGGACAGAATATTGTGATTGAGTCCAGTGCAAGAGATCTCGCAATGAATCGGACCTTTGACCTCATCGCGCCCCGTCTTCCAAGCTTCAGTGAAAATGAGTGGAACCGGTGGTTCCTCGATTTGCTAAGACCTTGTCTGGCAAGCTTCAACCCGTTGATGCTCATGAATGTAACGTCGTTCATAAACTGCACAAACTATCGTGCTGTGTAAGCACTGCAAACATAAACACACCATGTTTCCAATTAATAAAATGTTAAAGAGGAATTTGCTGATACTTATTGTGTTGACCCTTTGCAGTGTGAAGGGGCTGAGCCATGTTTACTCCACAACACCTCCGGAAAGACAAAGAGCAAATGCTGCAGTTTTGCTCAACTTCTTGAAGGATTCTGCCGGTGAATTCAACACACCAGGTAGGTCTGATGAAGTAAACTGGACCACATGTTTTTTCTTTGGGTGACTTGGAATTGTGCCACATTTTGTCAGATTGTACTGAGAACAGACTCAGTGTAGGAGTCAGTCTGCATGGGTCCAAACGTTTGAACCCGAATTGAAATGGGCCTGTAGAGCACTTGCTTTACTTCAGTTCATGCTCACCTCTCCAGTGGTGTCCATATAAACTGATCAAGAAAGGAGTTTACGTTTGTCTGTTGGATCTGTTATCTGAATGGTCCTGATTTGGAACCCGTAACTCCCCTGTGAGTTAAGGAATAAATAGAAAGTTTGCTGAAATATGATAAAATTGCTTTTTTCTTTTTCGTTCCTTAGCTTGCAGGAAAGGAATTCAGAACGATGCAGAATTTCTTGAGAAAAACCTGGGCTCATTTGTAGAGCAGGCTACCTTCACAGACCTGGAAGCTTTCAACATCTCCATCGTAAGTAATATTTTTTTTCTATTCAAACTGTTTTAAAAAGACCCAATGATCCAATTTATCACTACTGAAAGTTTACAATCTTCAGCTCAAGTCTTTGTGTACAAGTTCTAGATGTGAAAATTGAGTCTGTTAATGTTTTTATAATGTTAGTATAATCAAATATCCTTCTTCTTGTCCATGCCCTTTTAGACTGGTGCCATTTCACAGCTCCGTCCTTCTCAGTTGGCACAAGTTCTACAGAGCTCAGGGAACATCAATAATACAGACACAGTCAGGCTCGTATTTGACCGGCTCGAGCAGGGCAATGGCTTTGAAAATGTGGAGGTTTTGCTCACTGAACTCACAAAAAATGCACCGGTAAGCTTCCCTCTGACATTGGGGTAAGAAGAAAATTCCCATTCTTTAAAACAAGCAGAGTCAAATTATACATATGCATCTACTTCTATACATCAGTTACAGTGTTCTTATTGTATCAAATGATTGAGAACATTCCTTTTGCTCTTAACTGCTTGCTAATGACTTCTGAACTACGTGCAACATGAAAACTGTGTAACGTGTATCTGATTTCATATTTTGTAATTGGACAGAATATTGTGATTGAATCCAGTGCAAGAGATCTCGCAATGAATCGGACCTTTGACCTCATCGCGCCCCGTCTGCCAAGCTTCAGTGAAAATGAGTGGAACCGGTGGTTCCTCGATTTGCTAAGACCTTGTCTGGCAAGCTTCAACCCGTTGATGCTCATGAATGTAACATCGTTCATAAACTGCACAAACTATCGTGCTGTGTAAGCACTGCAAACATAAACACACCATGTTTCCAATTAATAAAATGTTAAAGAGGAATTTGATGATACTTATTGTGTTGACCCTTTGCAGTGTGAAGGGGCTGAGCCATGTTTACTCCACAACACCTCCGGAAAGACAAAGAGCAAATGCTGCAGTTTTGCTCAACTTCTTGAAGGATTCTGCCAGTGAATTCAACACACCAGGTAGGTCTGATGAAGTAAACTGGACCACATGTTTTTTCTTTGGGTGACTTGGAATTGTGCCACATTTTGTCAGATTGTACTGAGAACAGACTCAGTGTAGGAGTCAGTCTTCATGGGTCCAAACGTTTGAACCCGAATTGAAATGGGCCTGTAGAGCACTTGCTTTACTTCAGTTCATGCTCACCTCTCCAGTGGTGTCCATATAAACTGATCAAGAAAGGAGTTTACGTTTGTCTGTTGGATCTGTTATCTGAATGGTCCTGATTTGGAACCCGTAACTCCCCTGTTCCCCTGTGAGTTAAGGAATAAATAGAAAGTTTGCTGAAATATGATAAAATTGCTTTTTTCTTTTTCGTTCCTTAGCTTGCAGGAAAGGAATTCAGAACGATGCAGAATTTCTTGAGAAAAACCTGGGCTCATTTGTAGAGCAGGCTACCTTCACAGACCTGGAAGCTTTCAACATCTCCATCGTAAGTAATATTTTTTTCTATTCAAACTGTTTTAAAAAGACCCAATGATCCAATTTATCACTGCTGAAAGTTTACAATCTTCAGCTCAAGTCTTTGTGTACAAGTTATAGATGTGAAAATTGAGTCTGTTAATGTTTTTATAATGTTAGTATAATCAAATGTCCTTCTTTGGCATAAAATACCATTTATTATTTGTCTAATGAAGTACGTATGCCAGTGATGGTGAACCCTTGATTTTGTCCATGCCCTTTTAGACTGGTGCCATTTCACAGCTCCGTCCTTCTCAGTTGGCACAAGTTCTACAGAGCTCAGGGAACATCAATAATACAGACACAGTCAGGCTCGTATTTGACCGGCTCGAGCAGGGCAATGGCTTTGAAAATGTGGAGGTTTTGCTCACTGAACTCACAAAAAATGCACCGGTAAGCTTCCCTCTGACATTGGGGTAAGAAGAAAATTCCCATTCTTTAAAACAAGCAGAGTCAAATTATACATATGCATCTACTTCTATACATCAGTTACAGTGTTCTTATTGTATCAGATGATTGAGAACATTCCTTTTGCTCTTCAACTGCTTGCTAATGACTTCTGAACTACGTGCAACATGCAAACTGTGTAACGTGTATCTGATTTCATATTTTGTAATTGGACAGAATATTGTGATTGAATCCAGTGCAAGAGATCTCGCAATGAATCGGACCTTTGACCTCATCGTGCCCCGTCTTCCAAGCTTCAGTGAAAATGAGTGGAACCGGTGGTTCCTCGATTTGCTAAGACCTTGTCTGGCAAGCTTCAACCCGTTGATGCTCATGAATGTAACATCGTTCATAAACTGCACAAACTATCGTGCTGTGTAAGCACTGCAAACATAAACACACCATGTTTCCAATTAATAAAATGTTAAAGAGGAATTTGATGATACTTATTGTGTTGACCCTTTGCAGTGTGAAGGGGCTGAGCCATGTTTACTCCACAACACCTCCGGAAAGACAAAGAGCAAATGCTGCAGTTTTGCTCAACTTCTTGAAGGATTCTGCCAGTGAATTCAACACACCAGGTAGGTCTGATGAAGTAAACTGGACCACATGTTTTTTCTTTGGGTGACTTGGAATTGTGCCACATTTTGTCAGATTGTACTGAGAACAGACTCAGTGTAGGAGTCAGTCTTCATGGGTCCAAACGTTTGAACCCGAATTGAAATGGGCCTGTAGAGCACTTGCTTTACTTCAGTTCATGCTCACCTCTCCAGTGGTGTCCATATAAACTGATCAAGAAAGGAGTTTACGTTTGTCTGTTGGATCTGTTATCTGAATGGTCCTGATTTGGAACCCGTAACTCCCCTGTTCCCCTGTGAGTTAAGGAATAAATAGAAAGTTTGCTGAAATATGATAAAATTGCTTTTTTCTTTTTCGTTCCTTAGCTTGCAGGAAAGGAATTCAGAACGATGCAGAATTTCTTGAGAAAAACCTGGGCTCATTTGTAGAGCAGGCTACCTTCACAGACCTGGAAGCTTTCAACATCTCCATCGTAAGTAATATTTTTTTCTATTCAAACTGTTTTAAAAAGACCCAATGATCCAATTTATCACTGCTGAAAGTTTACAATCTTCAGCTCAAGTCTTTGTGTACAAGTTATAGATGTGAAAATTGAGTCTGTTAATGTTTTTATAATGTTAGTATAATCAAATGTCCTTCTTTGGCATAAAATACCATTTATTATTTGTCTAATGAAGTACGTATGCCAGTGATGGTGAACCCTTGATTTTGTCCATGCCCTTTTAGACTGGTGCCATTTCACAGCTCCGTCCTTCTCAGTTGGCACAAGTTCTACAGAGCTCAGGGAACATCAATAATACAGACACAGTCAGGCTCGTATTTGACCGGCTCGAGCAGGGCAATGGCTTTGAAAATGTGGAGGTTTTGCTCACTGAACTCACAAAAAATGCACCGGTAAGCTTCCCTCTGACATTGGGGTAAGAAGAAAATTCCCATTCTTTAAAACAAGCAGAGTCAAATTATACATATGCATCTACTTCTATACATCAGTTACAGTGTTCTTATTGTATCAGATGATTGAGAACATTCCTTTTGCTCTTCAACTGCTTGCTAATGACTTCTGAACTACGTGCAACATGCAAACTGTGTAACGTGTATCTGATTTCATATTTTGTAATTGGACAGAATATTGTGATTGAATCCAGTGCAAGAGATCTCGCAATGAATCGGACCTTTGACCTCATCGTGCCCCGTCTTCCAAGCTTCAGTGAAAATGAGTGGAACCGGTGGTTCCTCGATTTGCTAAGACCTTGTCTGGCAAGCTTCAACCCGTTGATGCTCATGAATGTAACGTCGTTCATAAACTGCACAAACTATCGTGCTGTGTAAGCACTGCAAACATAAACACACCATGTTTCCAATTAATAAAATGTTAAAGAGGAATTTGATGATAATTATTGTGTTGACCCTTTGCAGTGTGAGGGGGCTGAGCCATGTTTACTCCACAACACCTCCGGAAAGACAAAGAGCAAATGCTGCCGTTTTGCTCAACTTCTTGAAGGATTCTGCCGGAGAATTCAACACACCAGGTAGGTCTGATGAAGTAAATTGGACCATATGTTTTTTCTTTGGGCGACTTGGAATTGTGCCACAGTTTGTCAGATTGTACTGAGAACAGACTCAGTGTAGGAGTCAGTCTTCATGGGTCCAAATGTTTGAACCCGAATTGAAATGGGCCTGTAGAGCACTTGCTTTACTTCAGTTCATGCTCACCTCTCCAGTGGTGCCCATATAAACTGATCAAGAAAGGAGTTTACTTTTGTCTGTTGGATCTGTTATCTGAATGGTCCTGATTTGAAACCCGTAACTCCCCTGTTCCCTTGTAAGTTAAGGAATAAATAAAAGTTTGCTGAAATATGATAAAATTGCTTTTTTCTTTTTCGTTCCTTAGCTTGCAGGAAAGGAATTCAGAACGATGCAGAATTTCTTGAGAAAAACCTGGGCTCATTTGTAGAGCAGGCTACCTTCACAGACCTGGAAGCTTTCAACATCTCCATCGTAAGTAATATTTTTTTCTATTCAAAGTCTTTTAAAAAGACCCAATGATCCATGATTACTATCTTCAGCTCAAGTCTTTGTGTACAAGTTATAGATCTGAATATTGAGTCTGTTAATGTTTTTATAATGTTAGTATAATCAAATATCCTTCTTCTTGTCCATGCCCTTTTAGACTGGTGCCATTTCACAGCTCCGTCCTTCTCAGTTGGCACAAGTTCTACAGAGCTCAGGGAACATCAATAATACAGACACAGTCAGGCTCGTATTTGACCGGCTCGAGCAGGGCAATGGCTTTGAAAATGTGGAGGTTTTGCTCACTGAACTCACAAAAAATGCACCGGTAAGCTTCCCTCTGACATTGGGGTAAGAAGAAAATTCCCATTCTTTAAAACAAGCAGAGTCAAATTATACATATGCATCTACTTCTATACATCAGTTACAGTGTTCTTATTGTATCAGATGATTGAGAACATTCCTTTTGCTCTTCAACTGCTTGCTAATGACTTCTGAACTACGTGCAACATGCAAACTGTGTAACGTGTATCTGATTTCATATTTTGTAATTGGACAGAATATTGTGATTGAATCCAGTGCAAGAGATCTCGCAATGAATCGGACCTTTGACCTCATCGCGCCCCGTCTGCCAAGCTTCAGTGAAAATGAGTGGAACCGGTGGTTCCTCGATTTGCTAAGACCTTGTCTGGCAAGCTTCAACCCGTTGATGCTCATGAATGTAACATCGTTCATAAACTGCACAAACTATCGTGCTGTGTAAGCACTGCAAACATAAACACACCATGTTTCCAATTAATAAAATGTTAAAGAGGAATTTGATGATACTTATTGTGTTGACCCTTTGCAGTGTGAAGGGGCTGAGCCATGTTTACTCCACAACACCTCCGGAAAGACAAAGAGCAAATGCTGCAGTTTTGCTCAACTTCTTGAAGGATTCTGCCGGTGAATTCAACACACCAGGTAGGTCTGATGAAGTAAACTGGACCACATGTTTTTTCTTTGGGTGACTTGGAATTGTGCCACATTTTGTCAGATTGTACTGAGAACAGACTCAGTGTAGGAGTCAGTCTTCATGGGTCCAAACGTTTGAACCCGAATTGAAATGGGCCTGTAGAGCACTTGCTTTACTTCAGTTCATGCTCACCTCTCCAGTGGTGTCCATATAAACTGATCAAGAAAGGAGTTTACGTTTGTCTGTTGGATCTGTTATCTGAATGGTCCTGATTTGGAACCCGTAACTCCCCTGTTCCCCTGTGAGTTAAGGAATAAATAGAAAGTTTGCTGAAATATGATAAAATTGCTTTTTTCTTTTTCGTTCCTTAGCTTGCAGGAAAGGAATTCAGAACGATGCAGAATTTCTTGAGAAAAACCTGGGCTCATTTGTAGAGCAGGCTACCTTCACAGACCTGGAAGCTTTCAACATCTCCATCGTAAGTAATATTTTTTTCTATTCAAACTGTTTTAAAAAGACCCAATGATCCAATTTATCACTGCTGAAAGTTTACAATCTTCAGCTCAAGTCTTTGTGTACAAGTTATAGATGTGAAAATTGAGTCTATTAATGTTTTTATAATGTTAGTATAATCAAATGTCCTTCTTTGTCATAAAATACCATTTATTATTTGTTTAATGAAGTACGTATGCCAGTGATGGTGAACCCTTGATTTTGTCCATGCCCTTTTAGACTGGTGCCATTTCACAGCTCCGTCCTTCTCAGTTGGCACAAGTTCTACAGAGCTCAGGGAACATCAATAATACAGACACAGTCAGGCTCGTATTTGACCGGCTCGAGCAGGGCAATGGCTTTGAAAATGTGGAGGTTTTGCTCACTGAACTCACAAAAAATGCACCGGTAAGCTTCCCTCTGACATTGGGGTAAGAAGAAAATTCCCATTCTTTAAAACAAGCAGAGTCAAATTATACATATGCATCTACTTCTATACATCAGTTACAGTGTTCTTATTGTATCAGATGATTGAGAACATTCCTTTTGCTCTTCAACTGCTTGCTAATGACTTCTGAACTACGTGCAACATGCAAACTGTGTAACGTGTATCTGATTTCATGTTTTGTAATTGGACAGAATATTGTGATTGAATCCAGTGCAAGAGATCTCGCAATGAATCGGACCTTTGACCTCATCGCGCCCCGTCTTCCAAGCTTCAGTGAAAATGAGTGGAACCGGTGGTTCCTCGATTTGCTAAGACCTTGTCTGGCAAGCTTCAACCCGTTGATGCTCATGAATGTAACGTCGTTCATAAACTGCACAAACTATCGTGCTGTGTAAGCACTGCAAACATAAACACACCATGTTTCCAATTAATAAAATGTTAAAGAGGAATTTGATGATAATTATTGTGTTGACCCTTTGCAGTGTGAGGGGGCTGAGCCATGTTTACTCCACAACACCTCCGGAAAGACAAAGAGCAAATGCTGCCGTTTTGCTCAACTTCTTGAAGGATTCTGCCGGAGAATTCAACACACCAGGTAGGTCTGATGAAGTAAATTGGACCACATGTTTTTTCTTTGGGCGACTTGGAATTGTGCCACAGTTTGTCAGATTGTACTGAGAACAGACTCAGTGTAGGAGTCAGTCTTCATGGGTCCAAATGTTTGAACCCGAATTGAAATGGGCCTGTAGAGCACTTGCTTTACTTCAGTTCATGCTCACCTCTCCAGTGGTGTCCATATAAACTGATCAAGAAAGGAGTTTACTTTTGTCTGTTGGATCTGTTATCTGAATGGTCCTGATTTGGAACCCGTAACTCCCCTGTTCCCTTGTAAGTTAAGGAATAAATAAAAGTTTGCTGAAATATGATAAAATTGCTTTTTTCTTTTTCGTTCCTTAGCTTGCAGGAAAGGAATTCAGAACGATGCAGAATTTCTTGAGAAAAACCTGGGCTCATTTGTAGAGCAGGCTACCTTCACAGACCTGAAAGCTTTCAACGTCTCCATCGTAAGTAATATTTTTTCTATTCAAAGTTTTTTAAAAAGACCCAATGATCCATGATTACTATCTTCAGCTCAAGTCTTTGTGTACAAGTTATAGATCTGAATATTGAGTCTGTTAATGTTTTTATAACATTAGTATAATCAAATGTCCTACTTTGTCATAAAATACCATTTTATAATTGTTTAATTAAGCAGGTATGCCAGTGATGGTCAGCCTTGTTTTCAGGGCTGTGAAAACTCCATGGATTTGTGAAATTCCAGGGATTTCATCGGGGGGGTAATTGTGATCGTTATTGAGTTTTTAAAATGTCTATCGCAACATGTTCTTTTTTTTCAATATCGTGGAAATTTTATAAGACCACGGCGGTCCACGGACACTGATCTGTGTGTTACAGATACAAATCAGTGTCCTCGGATCCACGGAGTTTTGAGGAGAAAAATCCCTCTCGTAAAGTGTAAAACAGGACTGGTTGGTTGCTGCGGAGACGATGTGTGGCTCCTGCGCAAAGCTTAAGCTAAATGTAGCATGTGGACATCGCAAACCTTTAGAGCTCTAAAGTTTTTAAAAGAAGAATTGTTCAGCATGTCTGTGTCACGGAACGGCGTCGAACAGAGAGAAGATGGTGAGAAAGACTGTTTGAAAAAGTCTGATAAGGACAAGAATCTATGGAATTGTCGCTGGCTTCATCAACACACCTGAAAGATAAAAGAAATGGGAAAAGTGAACTGTGCACTCAGCAAACACAGTAAAAAATTTTCTCTCTATGGAAAATAAACATTGTGCTGTTCAAACAGGATTTTAGACAAGATTATGTGACTTTTTTCATTAATCTAGACTTTCTTTCATTGGAAAAAAACAGACTCTGGCTTTGAATGCATTTACATGAATTTACACAAGAATATAAATGAGTTTTTATTAAGGCAGCGACTCAACACAAGCACAAACCACAACCAAACTCATTTTGTTCCCACAGATGGAAGTTCTGGACCGTCTCACACCGCAGCAAAAGGCTGAGTTACTTGTGGATCCAGACACTGGTGCTTTGGAGAATGAGACCTTCATAAAGGTGGTGTGCAACACGTTCTTGGATTCCTCAGACACTGACCCGCTCAGTCAGTTCATCCAGGCCTTTTTCAGACAAATCCCCAGGAACGCTGACTGTCCATCATACACTGCCATGTAAGAAATGGAAATTTTCAAGTCTGCACATAAAAATGTTGTTTGTGTTTGTCATCGAACTCTGGTTCCTGACAAATCATCTCACTGTGTTGTTGTTTTTAGAGTCAATGGTCTTCAGCAGTGCTTCAAATTGAATCTTCCAGAGAGTGTGAAATCAAGCATAGGAAGCCTCCAAATGAAATTCCTACGTAAGTGATAAAAAAAAATGCTTTCTGGCATTTTTATTGAATGAGGTATTTCTGTCAGAGCTGTATTCACTTGATACTTTATTTTGTCTGTCAAACAGGTTGTCGCATTACAGGTTCTCTGAGGGTAAGTTGCTTTTCTTTTGTATTTTATACATATTGAACATATTTACACTTGACAGTTGACAAGGTTAGAGTTTATTATTGAAACTTTAAGAGACAAAAAATTTTTGATCTGTGTCAAATATGCCACAAGTGTAATAATGATGATGTTTTTGTCTCCAGTGCAACAACACAGCAGTTAACGGTAAGTGTGTAAAAGTGGAGCGAGCTCCAGCGTGATTGCAAAATGACACTGGAAAGTGCAATTATGTGATGCATGAATATTGTCTTTTTACAGTGAGTCATATCTGTGCTGACGTCAGCGGGTAGGTGAATCACTGTTTGAAGTGCAGTGTTCTGGTTTTCTTCCTTTTCCCCTTTAAGTAACACTGTTTTTCATACTATCGTTTTGTTTAGGTCACAACAAATCCAATCTGGTGGCAACTTGACAGAAGCCCTGTGCAATATTTCCATCACTGCACACGCCTGTTCCTCAGTAAGATTGTTTTATTTCAGGTTTCAGTGTCTTCTGCTTTAATTACTTCCTGAGATTAATTGTCATGAACTCAGTCTTTATTTTTGTCTCATTTTAAGGCTACACATCTCACACCCAGCAACGTTGCGACACTGTTGAACTGTTCGCTGCAAAGCCAAATGACATACTCCCCAGAGGTCTGGAAGCTTTTCATCCGAGAAGCTTCTTCTGTGCTGGATGAGGCTCTTACCATGTACTCTGCTATGGTAAGTCCAAAAGTGTCATTTCAGAAAAAATTGGTGTTTTCCCTGTGAACCTGGTGCCCTATTAAATGAGACCTCCCCACCTGCCCAATTTAAGGCTCCCAACACCAGCAGTCAGTCCTTGACCCCCATTCTTGAGGCTGTTGGAGAGGTGATAATTGCCAACTTCAGCCAGATGCAAGTGCAAGATGATGCCTTTGTCAAGAGATGGTTTGAGACAAACCTTCATCCATTTTTGGCTGCTTCATCACCCAACTTCCTGTTTTGTCTCAGCTCGACAAACTTCAGCTGCCAAACGTACCACACTGTGTAAGTAACCAGGTTACATATTTCTGAACTGTGGACATTGATGGCAGATTATCTTGGAGATATACATTTGATTATACACTTGTTGATTTGGCCTTCACTCTTCAATGTTAGCATCCGGGCATTCAGCAGAGTCCAACCATCCATGAAGAGAGAGACACAGAAATCAGTCTTGACTCATTTCATCCAGCCGTTCCTTGTGAAAAATGACTCATCAGGTAAAGGCAGGCACTGTGTTTCAATTGATTAAAGTGGTGACGGCCTTTGGTCACAGTGGTTCATCCAAGTCTTTGTCTTTTTTTCTTCCCAGATCCTGGCTGTGTCTCAGCCAGCAGTGGTACTAAAGAGTGGCTCCAGGATAACTTTGGTAGCTTCTCTGAATTTGCAGAACTGCAGGATTTGCAAACCCTCAATCCCAATTTTTCTGTTGTACGTAACTGAACTGACCGCAGTCTTGTCTATTCAAATTAAAAATTCCACTTTTTTTTGTATTGATTGCTCTTTGATTTTGTCCATGCCCTTTTAGACTGACTCCATTTCACAGCTCCGTCCTTCTCAGTTGGCACAAGTTCTACAGAGCTCAGGGAACATCAATAATACAGACACAGTCAGGCTCGTATTTGACCGGCTCGAGCAGGCCGATGGCTTTGAAAATGTGGAGGTTTTGCTCACTGAACTCACAGACAATGCACCGGTAAGCTTCCCTCTGACATTGGGGCAAGAAGAAAATTCCCATTCTTTAAAACAAGCAAAGTCAAATTATACATATGCATCTACTTCTATACATCAGTTACAGTGTTCTTATTGTATCAGATGATTGAGAACATTCCTTTTGCTCTTCAACTGCTTGCTAATGACTTCTGAACTACGTGCAACATGCAAACTGTGTAACATGTATCTGATTTCATATTTTGTAATTGGACAGAATATTGTGATTGAGTCCAGTGCAAGAGATCTCGCAATGAATCGGACCTTTGACCTCATCGCGCCCCGTCTTCCAAGCTTCAGTGAAAATGAGTGGAACCGGTGGTTCCTCGATTTGCTAAGACCTTGTCTGGCAAGCTTCAACCCGTTGATGCTCATGAATGTAACGTCGTTCATAAACTGCACAAACTATCGTGCTGTGTAAGCACTGCAAACATAAACACACCATGTTTCCAATTAATAAAATGTTAAAGAGGAATTTGCTGATACTTATTGTGTTGACCCTTTGCAGTGTGAAGGGGCTGAGCCATGTTTACTCCACAACACCTCCGGAAAGACAAAGAGCAAATGCTGCAGTTTTGCTCAACTTCTTGAAGGATTCTGCCGGTGAATTCAACACACCAGGTAGGTCTGATGAAGTAAACTGGACCACATGTTTTTTCTTTGGGTGACTTGGAATTGTGCCACATTTTGTCAGATTGTACTGAGAACAGACTCAGTGTAGGAGTCAGTCTGCATGGGTCCAAACGTTTGAACCCGAATTGAAATGGGCCTGTAGAGCACTTGCTTTACTTCAGTTCATGCTCACCTCTCCAGTGGTGTCCATATAAACTGATCAAGAAAGGAGTTTACGTTTGTCTGTTGGATCTGTTATCTGAATGGTCCTGATTTGGAACCCGTAACTCCCCTGTGAGTTAAGGAATAAATAGAAAGTTTGCTGAAATATGATAAAATTGCTTTTTTCTTTTTCGTTCCTTAGCTTGCAGGAAAGGAATTCAGAACGATGCAGAATTTCTTGAGAAAAACCTGGGCTCATTTGTAGAGCAGGCTACCTTCACAGACCTGGAAGCTTTCAACATCTCCATCGTAAGTAATATTTTTTTCTATTCAAACTGTTTTAAAAAGACCCAATGATCCAATTTATCACTACTGAAAGTTTACAATCTTCAGCTCAAGTCTTTGTGTACAAGTTATAGATGTGAAAATTGAGTCTGTTAATGTTTTTATAATGTTAGTATAATCAAATATCCTTCTTCTTGTCCATGCCCTTTTAGACTGGTGCCATTTCACAGCTCCGTCCTTCTCAGTTGGCACAAGTTCTACAGAGCTCAGGGAACATCAATAATACAGACACAGTCAGGCTCGTATTTGACCGGCTCGAGCAGGGCAATGGCTTTGAAAATGTGGAGGTTTTGCTCACTGAACTCACAAAAAATGCACCGGTAAGCTTCCCTCTGACATTGGGGTAAGAAGAAAATTCCCATTCTTTAAAACAAGCAGAGTCAAATTATACATATGCATCTACTTCTATACATCAGTTACAGTGTTCTTATTGTATCAAATGATTGAGAACATTCCTTTTGCTCTTAACTGCTTGCTAATGACTTCTGAACTACGTGCAACATGAAAACTGTGTAACGTGTATCTGATTTCATATTTTGTAATTGGACAGAATATTGTGATTGAATCCAGTGCAAGAGATCTCGCAATGAATCGGACCTTTGACCTCATCGCGCCCCGTCTGCCAAGCTTCAGTGAAAATGAGTGGAACCGGTGGTTCCTCGATTTGCTAAGACCTTGTCTGGCAAGCTTCAACCCGTTGATGCTCATGAATGTAACATCGTTCATAAACTGCACAAACTATCGTGCTGTGTAAGCACTGCAAACATAAACACACCATGTTTCCAATTAATAAAATGTTAAAGAGGAATTTGATGATACTTATTGTGTTGACCCTTTGCAGTGTGAAGGGGCTGAGCCATGTTTACTCCACAACACCTCCGGAAAGACAAAGAGCAAATGCTGCAGTTTTGCTCAACTTCTTGAAGGATTCTGCCAGTGAATTCAACACACCAGGTAGGTCTGATGAAGTAAACTGGACCACATGTTTTTTCTTTGGGTGACTTGGAATTGTGCCACATTTTGTCAGATTGTACTGAGAACAGACTCAGTGTAGGAGTCAGTCTTCATGGGTCCAAACGTTTGAACCCGAATTGAAATGGGCCTGTAGAGCACTTGCTTTACTTCAGTTCATGCTCACCTCTCCAGTGGTGTCCATATAAACTGATCAAGAAAGGAGTTTACGTTTGTCTGTTGGATCTGTTATCTGAATGGTCCTGATTTGGAACCCGTAACTCCCCTGTTCCCCTGTGAGTTAAGGAATAAATAGAAAGTTTGCTGAAATATGATAAAATTGCTTTTTTCTTTTTCGTTCCTTAGCTTGCAGGAAAGGAATTCAGAACGATGCAGAATTTCTTGAGAAAAACCTGGGCTCATTTGTAGAGCAGGCTACCTTCACAGACCTGGAAGCTTTCAACATCTCCATCGTAAGTAATATTTTTTTCTATTCAAACTGTTTTAAAAAGACCCAATGATCCAATTTATCACTGCTGAAAGTTTACAATCTTCAGCTCAAGTCTTTGTGTACAAGTTATAGATGTGAAAATTGAGTCTGTTAATGTTTTTATAATGTTAGTATAATCAAATGTCCTTCTTTGGCATAAAATACCATTTATTATTTGTCTAATGAAGTACGTATGCCAGTGATGGTGAACCCTTGATTTTGTCCATGCCCTTTTAGACTGGTGCCATTTCACAGCTCCGTCCTTCTCAGTTGGCACAAGTTCTACAGAGCTCAGGGAACATCAATAATACAGACACAGTCAGGCTCGTATTTGACCGGCTCGAGCAGGGCGATGGCTTTGAAAATGTGGAGGTTTTGCTCACTGAACTCACAAAAAATGCACCGGTAAGCTTCCCTCTGACATTGGGGTAAGAAGAAAATTCCCATTCTTTAAAACAAGCAGAGTCAAATTATACATATGCATCTACTTCTATACATCAGTTACAGTGTTCTTATTGTATCAGATGATTGAGAACATTCCTTTTGCTCTTCAACTGCTTGCTAATGACTTCTGAACTACGTGCAACATGCAAACTGTGTAACGTGTATCTGATTTCATATTTTGTAATTGGACAGAATATTGTGATTGAATCCAGTGCAAGAGATCTCGCAATGAATCGGACCTTTGACCTCATCGCGCCCCGTCTTCCAAGCTTCAGTGAAAATGAGTGGAACCGGTGGTTCCTCGATTTGCTAAGACCTTGTCTGGCAAGCTTCAACCCGTTGATGCTCATGAATGTAACGTTGTTCATAAACTGCACAAACTATCGTGCTGTGTAAGCACTGCAAACATAAACACACCATGTTTCCAATTAATAAAATGTTAAAGAGGAATTTGATTATACTTATTGTGTTGACCCTTTGCAGTGTGAAGGGGCTGAGCCATGTTTACTCCACAACACCTCCGGAAAGACAAAGAGCAAATGCTGCAGTTTTGCTCAACTTCTTGAAGGATTCTGCCGGTGAATTCAACACACCAGGTAGGTCTGATGAAGTAAACTGGACCACATGTTTTTTCTTTGGGCGACTTGGAATTGTGCCACATTTTGTCAGATTGTACTGAGAACAGACTCAGTGTAGGAGTCAGTCTTCATGGGTCCAAACGTTTGAACCCGAATTGAAATGGGCCTGTAGAGCACTTGCTTTACTTCAGTTCATGCTCACCTCTCCAGTGGTGTCCATATAAACTGATCAAGAAAGGAGTTTACGTTTGTCTGTTGGATCTGTTATCTGAATGGTCCTGATTTGGAACCCGTAACTCCCCTGTTCCCCTGTGAGTTAAGGAATAAATAGAAAGTTTGCTGAAATATGATAAAATTGCTTTTTTCTTTTTCGTTCCTTAGCTTGCAGGAAAGGAATTCAGAACGATGCAGAATTTCTTGAGAAAAACCTGGGCTCATTTGTAGAGCAGGCTACCTTCACAGACCTGGAAGCTTTCAACATCTCCATCGTAAGTAATATTTTTTTCTATTCAAACTGTTTTAAAAAGACCCAATGATCCAATTTATCACTGCTGAAAGTTTACAATCTTCAGCTCAAGTCTTTGTGTACAAGTTATAGATGTGAAAATTGAGTCTGTTAATGTTTTTATAATGTTAGTATAATCAAATGTCCTTCTTTGTCATAAAATACCATTTATTATTTGTTTAATGAAGTACGTATGCCAGTGATGGTGAACCCTTGATTTTGTCCATGCCCTTTTAGACTGGTGCCATTTCACAGCTCCGTCCTTCTCAGTTGGCACAAGTTCTACAGAGCTCAGGGAACATCAATAATACAGACACAGTCAGGCTTGTATTTGACCGGCTCGAGCAGGGCAATGGCTTTGAAAATGTGGAGGTTTTGCTCACTGAACTCACAAAAAATGCACCGGTAAGCTTCCCTCTGACATTGGGGTAAGAAGAAAATTCCCATTCTTTAAAACAAGCAGAGTCAAATTATACATATGCATCTACTTCTATACATCAGTTACAGTGTTCTTATTGTATCAGATGATTGAGAACATTCCTTTTGCTCTTCAACTGCTTGCTAATGACTTCTGAACTACGTGCAACATGCAAACTGTGTAACGTGTATCTGATTTCATATTTTGTAATTGGACAGAATATTGTGATTGAATCCAGTGCAAGAGATCTCGCAATGAATCGGACCTTTGACCTCATCGCGCCCCGTCTTCCAAGCTTCAGTGAAAATGAGTGGAACCGGTGGTTCCTCGATTTGCTAAGACCTTGTCTGGCAAGCTTCAACCCGTTGATGCTCATGAATGTAACGTCGTTCATAAACTGCACAAACTATCGTGCTGTGTAAGCACTGCAAACATAAACACACCATGTTTCCAATTAATAAAATGTTAAAGAGGAATTTGATTATACTTATTGTGTTGACCCTTTGCAGTGTGAAGGGGCTGAGCCATGTTTACTCCACAACACCTCCGGAAAGACAAAGAGCAAATGCTGCAGTTTTGCTCAACTTCTTGAAGGATTCTGCCGGTGAATTCAACACACCAGGTAGGTCTGATGAAGTAAACTGGACCACATGTTTTTTCTTTGGGTGACTTGGAATTGTGCCACATTTTGTCAGATTGTACTGAGAACAGACTCAGTGTAGGAGTCAGTCTTCATGGGTCCAAACGTTTGAACCCGAATTGAAATGGGCCTGTAGAGCACTTGCTTTACTTCAGTTCATGCTCACCTCTCCAGTGGTGTCCATATAAACTGATCAAGAAAGGAGTTTACGTTTGTCTGTTGGATCTGTTATCTGAATGGTCCTGATTTGGAACCCGTAACTCCCCTGTTCCCCTGTGAGTTAAGGAATAAATAGAAAGTTTGCTGAAATATGATAAAATTGCTTTTTTCTTTTTCGTTCCTTAGCTTGCAGGAAAGGAATTCAGAACGATGCAGAATTTCTTGAGAAAAACCTGGGCTCATTTGTAGAGCAGGCTACCTTCACAGACCTGGAAGCTTTCAACATCTCCATCGTAAGTAATATTTTTTTCTATTCAAACTGTTTTAAAAAGACCCAATGATCCAATTTATCACTGCTGAAAGTTTACAATCTTCAGCTCAAGTCTTTGTGTACAAGTTATAGATGTGAAAATTGAGTCTGTTAATGTTTTTATAATGTTAGTATAATCAAATGTCCTTCTTTGTCATAAAATACCATTTATTATTTGTTTAATGAAGTACGTATGCCAGTGATGGTGAACCCTTGATTTTGTCCATGCCCTTTTAGACTGGTGCCATTTCACAGCTCCGTCCTTCTCAGTTGGCACAAGTTCTACAGAGCTCAGGGAACATCAATAATACAGACACAGTCAGGCTCGTATTTGACCGGCTCGAGCAGGGCAATGGCTTTGAAAATGTGGAGGTTTTGCTCACTGAACTCACAAAAAATGCACCGGTAAGCTTCCCTCTGACATTGGGGTAAGAAGAAAATTCCCATTCTTTAAAACAAGCAGAGTCAAATTATACATATGCATCTACTTCTATACATCAGTTACAGTGTTCTTATTGTATCAGATGATTGAGAACATTCCTTTTGCTCTTCAACTGCTTGCTAATGACTTCTGAACTACGTGCAACATGCAAACTGTGTAACGTGTATCTGATTTCATATTTTGTAATTGGACAGAATATTGTGATTGAATCCAGTGCAAGAGATCTCGCAATGAATCGGACCTTTGACCTCATCGTGCCCCGTCTTCCAAGCTTCAGTGAAAATGAGTGGAACCGGTGGTTCCTCGATTTGCTAAGACCTTGTCTGGCAAGCTTCAACCCGTTGATGCTCATGAATGTAACGTCGTTCATAAACTGCACAAACTATCGTGCTGTGTAAGCACTGCAAACATAAACACACCATGTTTCCAATTAATAAAATGTTAAAGAGGAATTTGATTATACTTATTGTGTTGACCCTTTGCAGTGTGAAGGGGCTGAGCCATGTTTACTCCACAACACCTCCGGAAAGACAAAGAGCAAATGCTGCAGTTTTGCTCAACTTCTTGAAGGATTCTGCCAGTGAATTCAACACACCAGGTAGGTCTGATGAAGTAAACTGGACCACATGTTTTTTCTTTGGGTGACTTGGAATTGTGCCACATTTTGTCAGATTGTACTGAGAACAGACTCAGTGTAGGAGTCAGTCTTCATGGGTCCAAACGTTTGAACCCGAATTGAAATGGGCCTGTAGAGCACTTGCTTTACTTCAGTTCATGCTCACCTCTCCAGTGGTGTCCATATAAACTGATCAAGAAAGGAGTTTACGTTTGTCTGTTGGATCTGTTATCTGAATGGTCCTGATTTGGAACCCGTAACTCCCCTGTTCCCCTGTGAGTTAAGGAATAAATAGAAAGTTTGCTGAAATATGATAAAATTGCTTTTTTCTTTTTCGTTCCTTAGCTTGCAGGAAAGGAATTCAGAACGATGCAGAATTTCTTGAGAAAAACCTGGGCTCATTTGTAGAGCAGGCTACCTTCACAGACCTGGAAGCTTTCAACATCTCCATCGTAAGTAATATTTTTTTCTATTCAAACTGTTTTAAAAAGACCCAATGATCCAATTTATCACTGCTGAAAGTTTACAATCTTCAGCTCAAGTCTTTGTGTACAAGTTATAGATGTGAAAATTGAGTCTGTTAATTTTTTTATAATGTTAGTATAATCACATGTCCTTCTTTGTCATAAAATACCATTTATTATTTGTTTAATGAAGTACGTATGCCAGTGATGGTGAACCCTTGATTTTGTCCATGCCCTTTTAGACTGGTGCCATTTCACAGCTCCGTCCTTCTCAGTTGGCACAAGTTCTACAGAGCTCAGGGAACATCAATAATACAGACACAGTCAGGCTTGTATTTGACCGGCTCGAGCAGGGCAATGGCTTTGAAAATGTGGAGGTTTTGCTCACTGAACTCACAAAAAATGCACCGGTAAGCTTCCCTCTGACATTGGGGTAAGAAGAAAATTCCCATTCTTTAAAACAAGCAGAGTCAAATTATACATATGCATCTACTTCTATACATCAGTTACAGTGTTCTTATTGTATCAGATGATTGAGAACATTCCTTTTGCTCTTCAACTGCTTGCTAATGACTTCTGAACTACGTGCAACATGCAAACTGTGTAACGTGTATCTGATTTCATATTTTGTAATTGGACAGAATATTGTGATTGAATCCAGTGCAAGAGATCTCGCAATGAATCGGACCTTTGACCTCATCGCGCCCCGTCTTCCAAGCTTCAGTGAAAATGAGTGGAACCTGTGGTTCCTCGATTTGCTAAGACCTTGTCTGGCAAGCTTCAACCCGTTGATGCTCATGAATGTAACGTCGTTCATAAACTGCACAAACTATCGTGCTGTGTAAGCACTGCAAACATAAACACACCATGTTTCCAATTAATAAAATGTTAAAGAGGAATTTGATGATACTTATTGTGTTGACCCTTTGCAGTGTGAAGGGGCTGAGCCATGTTTACTCCACAACACCTCCGGAAAGACAAAGAGCAAATGCTGCAGTTTTGCTCAACTTCTTGAAGGATTCTGCCGGTGAATTCAACACACCAGGTAGGTCTGATGAAGTAAACTGGACCACATGTTTTTTCTTTGGGTGACTTGGAATTGTGCCACATTTTGTCAGATTGTACTGAGAACAGACTCAGTGTAGGAGTCAGTCTTCATGGGTCCAAACGTTTGAACCCGAATTGAAATGGGCCTGTAGAGCACTTGCTTTACTTCAGTTCATGCTCACCTCTCCAGTGGTGTCCATATAAACTGATCAAGAAAGGAGTTTACGTTTGTCTGTTGGATCTGTTATCTGAATGGTCCTGATTTGGAACCCGTAACTCCCCTGTTCCCCTGTGAGTTAAGGAATAAATAGAAAGTTTGCTGAAATATGATAAAATTGCTTTTTTCTTTTTCGTTCCTTAGCTTGCAGGAAAGGAATTCAGAACGATGCAGAATTTCTTGAGAAAAACCTGGGCTCATTTGTAGAGCAGGCTACCTTCACAGACCTGGAAGCTTTCAACATCTCCATCGTAAGTAATATTTTTTTCTATTCAAACTGTTTTAAAAAGACCCAATGATCCAATTTATCACTGCTGAAAGTTTACAATCTTCAGCTCAAGTCTTTGTGTACAAGTTATAGATGTGAAAATTGAGTCTGTTAATGTTTTTATAATGTTAGTATAATCAAATGTCCTTCTTTGTCATAAAATACCATTTATTATTTGTTTAATGAAGTACATATGCCAGTGATGGTGAACCCTTGATTTTGTCCATGCCCTTTTAGACTGGTGCCATTTCACAGCTCCGTCCTTCTCAGTTGGCACAAGTTCTACAGAGCTCAGGGAACATCAATAATACAGACACAGTCAGGCTCGTATTTGACCGGCTCGAGCAGGGCAATGGCTTTGAAAATGTGGAGGTTTTGCTCACTGAACTCACAAAAAATGCACCGGTAAGCTTCCCTCTGACATTGGGGTAAGAAGAAAATTCCCATTCTTTAAAACAAGCAGAGTCAAATTATACATATGCATCTACTTCTATACATCAGTTACAGTGTTCTTATTGTATCAGATGATTGAGAACATTCCTTTTGCTCTTCAACTGCTTGCTAATGACTTCTGAACTACGTGCAACATGCAAACTGTGTAACGTGTATCTGATTTCATATTTTGTAATTGGACAGAATATTGTGATTGAATCCAGTGCAAGAGATCTCGCAATGAATCGGACCTTTGACCTCATCGCGCCCCGTCTTCCAAGCTTCAGTGAAAATGAGTGGAACCGGTGGTTCCTCGATTTGCTAAGACCTTGTCTGGCAAGCTTCAACCCGTTGATGCTCATGAATGTAACGTCGTTCATAAACTGCACAAACTATCGTGCTGTGTAAGCACTGCAAACATAAACACACCATGTTTCCAATTAATAAAATGTTAAAGAGGAATTTGATGATAATTATTGTGTTGACCCTTTGCAGTGTGAGGGGGCTGAGCCATGTTTACTCCACAACACCTCCGGAAAGACAAAGAGCAAATGCTGCCGTTTTGCTCAACTTCTTGAAGGATTCTGCCGGAGAATTCAACACACCAGGTAGGTCTGATGAAGTAAATTGGACCACATGTTTTTTCTTTGGGCGACTTGGAATTGTGCCACAGTTTGTCAGATTGTACTGAGAACAGACTCAGTGTAGGAGTCAGTCTTCATGGGTCCAAATGTTTGAACCCGAATTGAAATGGGCCTGTAGAGCACTTGCTTTACTTCAGTTCATGCTCACCTCTCCAGTGGTGCCCATATAAACTGATCAAGAAAGGAGTTTACTTTTGTCTGTTGGATCTGTTATCTGAATGGTCCTGATTTGGAACCCGTAACTCCCCTGGTCCCTTGTAAGTTAAGGAATAAATAAAAGTTTGCTGAAATATGATAAAATTGCTTTTTTCTTTTTCGTTCCTTAGCTTGCAGGAAAGGAATTCAGAACGATGCAGAATTTCTTGAGAAAAACCTGGGCTCATTTGTAGAGCAGGCTACCTTCACAGACCTGAAAGCTTTCAACGTCTCCATCGTAAGTAATATTTTTTTCTATTCAAAGTTTTTTAAAAAGACCCAATGATCCATGATTACTATCTTCAGCTCAAGTCTTTGTGTACAAGTTATAGATCTGAATATTGAGTCTGTTAATGTTTTTATAACATTAGTATAATCAAATGTCCTACTTTGTCATAAAATACCATTTTATAATTGTTTAATTAAGCAGGTATGCCAGTGATGGTCAGCCTTGTTTTCAGGGCTGTGAAAACTCCATGGATTTGTGAAATTCCAGGGATTTCATCGGGGGGGTAATTGTGATCGTCATTGAGTTTTTAAAATGTCTATCGCAACATGTTCTTTTTTTTCAATATCGTGGAAATTTTATAAGACCACGGCGGTCCACGGACACTGATCTGTGTGTTACAGATACAAATCAGTGTCCTCGGATCCACGGAGTTTTGAGGAGAAAAATCCCTCTCGTAAAGTGTAAAACAGGACTGGTTGGTTGCTGCGGAGACGATGTGTGGCTCCTGCGCAAAGCTTAAGCTAAATGTAGCATGTGGACATCGCAAACCTTTAGAGCTCTAAAGTTTTTAAAAGAAGAATTGTTCAGCATGTCTGTGTCACGGAACGGCGTCGAACAGAGAGAAGATGGTGAGAAAGACTGTTTGAAAAAGTCTGATAAGGACAAGAATCTATGGAATTGTCGCTGGCTTCATCAACACACCTGAAAGATAAAAGAAATGGGAAAAGTGAACTGTGCACTCAGCAAACACAGTAAAAAATTTTCTCTCTATGGAAAATAAACATTGTGCTGTTCAAACAGGATTTTAGACAAGATTATGTGACTTTTTTCATTAATCTAGACTTTCTTTCATTGGAAAAAACAGACTCTGGCTTTGAATGCATTTACATGAATTTACACAAGAATATAAATGAGTTTTTATTAAGGCAGCGACTCAACACAAGCACAAACCACAACCAAACTCATTTTGTTCCCACAGATGGAAGTTCTGGACCGTCTCACACCGCAGCAAAAGGCTGAGTTACTTGTGGATCCAGACACTGGTGCTTTGGAGAATGAGACCTTCATAAAGGTGGTGTGCAACACGTTCTTGGATTCCTCAGACACTGACCCGCTCAGTCAGTTCATCCAGGCCTTTTTCAGACAAATCCCCAGGAACGCTGACTGTCCATCATACACTGCCATGTAAGAAATGGAAATTTTCAAGTCTGCACATAAAAATGTTGTTTGTGTTTGTCATCGAACTCTGGTTCCTGACAAATCATCTCACTGTGTTGTTGTTTTTAGAGTCAATGGTCTTCAGCAGTGCTTCAAATTGAATCTTCCAGAGAGTGTGAAATCAAGCATAGGAAGCCTCCAAATGAAATTCCTACGTAAGTGATAAAAAAAATGCTTTCTGGCATTTTTATTGAATGAGGTATTTCTGTCAGAGCTGTATTCACTTGATACTTTATTTTGTCTGTCAAACAGGTTGTCGCATTACAGGTTCTCTGAGGGTAAGTTGCTTTTCTTTTGTATTTTATACATATTGAACATATTTACACTTGACAGTTGACAAGGTTAGAGTTTATTATTGAAACTTTAAGAGACAAAAAATTTTTGATCTGTGTCAAATATGCCACAAGTGTAATAATGATGATGTTTTTGTCTCCAGTGCAACAACACAGCAGTTAACGGTAAGTGTGTAAAAGTGGAGCGAGCTCCAGCGTGATTGCAAAATGACACTGGAAAGTGCAATTATGTGATGCATGAATATTGTCTTTTTACAGTGAGTCATATCTGTGCTGACGTCAGCGGGTAGGTGAATCACTGTTTGAAGTGCAGTGTTCTGGTTTTCTTCCTTTTCCCCTTTAAGTAACACTGTTTTTCATACTATCGTTTTGTTTAGGTCACAACAAATCCAATCTGGTGGCAACTTGACAGAAGCCCTGTGCAATATTTCCATCACTGCACACGCCTGTTCCTCAGTAAGATTGTTTTATTTCAGGTTTCAGTGTCTTCTGCTTTAATTACTTCCTGAGATGAATTGTCATGAACTCAGTCTTTATTTTTGTCTCATTTTAAGGCTACACATCTCACACCCAGCAACGTTGCGACACTGTTGAACTGTTCGCTGCAAAGCCAAATGACATACTCCCCAGAGGTCTGGAAGCTTTTCATCCGAGAAGCTTCTCCTGTGCTGGATGAGGCTCTTACCATGTACTCTGCTATGGTAAGTCCAAAAGTGTCATTTCAGAAAAAATTGGTGTTTTCCCTGTGAACCTGGTGCCCTATTAAATGAGACCTCCCCACCTGCCCAATTTAAGGCTCCCAACACCAGCAGTCAGTCCTTGACCCCCATTCTTGAGGCTGTTGGAGAGGTGATAATTGCCAACTTCAGCCAGATGCAAGTGCAAGATGATGCCTTTGTCAAGAGATGGTTTGAGACAAACCTTCATCCATTTTTGGCTGCTTCATCACCCAACTTCCTGTTTTGTCTCAGCTCGACAAACTTCAGCTGCCAAACGTACCACACTGTGTAAGTAACCAGGTTACATATTTCTGAACTGTGGACATTGATGGCAGATTATCTTGGAGATATACATTTGATTATACACTTGTTGATTTGGCCTTCACTCTTCAATGTTAGCATCCGGGCATTCAGCAGAGTCCAACCATCCATGAAGAGAGAGACACAGAAATCAGTCTTGACTCATTTCATCCAGCCGTTCCTTGTGAAAAATGACTCATCAGGTAAAGGCAGGCACTGTGTTTCAATTGATTAAAGTGGTGACGGCCTTTGGTCACAGTGGTTCATCCAAGTCTTTGTCTTTTTTTCTTCCCAGATCCTGGCTGTGTCTCAGCCAGCAGTGGTACTAAAGAGTGGCTCCAGGATAACTTTGGTAGCTTCTCTGAATTTGCAGATCTGCAGGATTTGCAAACCCTCAATCCCAATTTTTCTGTTGTACGTAACTGAACTGACCGCAGTCTTGTCTATTCAAATTAAAAATTCCACTTTTTTTTGTATTGATTGCTCTTTGATTTTGTCCATGCCCTTTTAGACTGACTCCATTTCACAGCTCCGTCCTTCTCAGTTGGCACAAGTTCTACAGAGCTCAGGGAACATCAATAATACAGACACAGTCAGGCTCGTATTTGACCGGCTCGAGCAGGCCGATGGCTTTGAAAATGTGGAGGTTTTGCTCACTGAACTCACAGACAATGCACCGGTAAGCTTCCCTCTGACATTGGGGCAAGAAGAAAATTCCCATTCTTTAAAACAAGCAAAGTCAAATTATACATATGCATCTACTTCTATACATCAGTTACAGTGTTCTTATTGTATCAGATGATTGAGAACATTCCTTTTGCTCTTCAACTGCTTGCTAATGACTTCTGAACTACGTGCAACATGCAAACTGTGTAACATGTATCTGATTTCATATTTTGTAATTGGACAGAATATTGTGATTGAGTCCAGTGCAAGAGATCTCGCAATGAATCGGACCTTTGACCTCATCGCGCCCCGTCTTCCAAGCTTCAGTGAAAATGAGTGGAACCGGTGGTTCCTCGATTTGCTAAGACCTTGTCTGGCAAGCTTCAACCCGTTGATGCTCATGAATGTAACGTCGTTCATAAACTGCACAAACTATCGTGCTGTGTAAGCACTGCAAACATAAACACACCATGTTTCCAATTAATAAAATGTTAAAGAGGAATTTGATTATACTTATTGTGTTGACCCTTTGCAGTGTGAAGGGGCTGAGCCATGTTTACTCCACAACACCTCCGGAAAGACAAAGAGCAAATGCTGCAGTTTTGCTCAACTTCTTGAAGGATTCTGCCGGTGAATTCAACACACCAGGTAGGTCTGATGAAGTAAACTGGACCACATGTTTTTTCTTTGGGTGACTTGGAATTGTGCCACATTTTGTCAGATTGTACTGAGAACAGACTCAGTGTAGGAGTCAGTCTGCATGGGTCCAAACGTTTGAACCCGAATTGAAATGGGCCTGTAGAGCACTTGCTTTACTTCAGTTCATGCTCACCTCTCCAGTGGTGTCCATATAAACTGATCAAGAAAGGAGTTTACGTTTGTCTGTTGGATCTGTTATCTGAATGGTCCTGATTTGGAACCCGTAACTCCCCTGTGAGTTAAGGAATAAATAGAAAGTTTGCTGAAATATGATAAAATTGCTTTTTTCTTTTTCGTTCCTTAGCTTGCAGGAAAGGAATTCAGAACGATGCAGAATTTCTTGAGAAAAACCTGGGCTCATTTGTAGAGCAGGCTACCTTCACAGACCTGGAAGCTTTCAACATCTCCATCGTAAGTAATATTTTTTTCTATTCAAACTGTTTTAAAAAGACCCAATGATCCAATTTATCACTGCTGAAAGTTTACAATCTTCAGCTCAAGTCTTTGTGTACAAGTTATAGATGTGAAAATTGAGTCTGTTAATGTTTTTATAATGTTAGTATAATCAAATATCCTTCTTCTTGTCCATGCCCTTTTAGACTGGTGCCATTTCACAGCTCCGTCCTTCTCAGTTGGCACAAGTTCTACAGAGCTCAGGGAACATCAATAATACAGACACAGTCAGGCTCGTATTTGACCGGCTCGAGCAGGGCGATGGCTTTGAAAATGTGGAGGTTTTGCTCACTGAACTCACAAAAAATGCACCGGTAAGCTTCCCTCTGACATTGGGGTAAGAAGAAAATTCCCATTCTTTAAAACAAGCAGAGTCAAATTATACATATGCATCTACTTCTATACATCAGTTACAGTGTTCTTATTGTATCAGATGATTGAGAACATTCCTTTTGCTCTTCAACTGCTTGCTAATGACTTCTGAACTACGTGCAACATGCAAACTGTGTAACGTGTATCTGATTTCATATTTTGTAATTGGACAGAATATTGTGATTGAATCCAGTGCAAGAGATCTCGCAATGAATCGGACCTTTGACCTCATCGCGCCCCGTCTTCCAAGCTTCAGTGAAAATGAGTGGAACCTGTGGTTCCTCGATTTGCTAAGACCTTGTCTGGCAAGCTTCAACCCGTTGATGCTCATGAATGTAACGTCGTTCATAAACTGCACAAACTATCGTGCTGTGTAAGCACTGCAAACATAAACACACCATGTTTCCAATTAATAAAATGTTAAAGAGGAATTTGATTATACTTATTGTGTTGACCCTTTGCAGTGTGAAGGGGCTGAGCCATGTTTACTCCACAACACCTCCGGAAAGACAAAGAGCAAATGCTGCAGTTTTGCTCAACTTCTTGAAGGATTCTGCCGGTGAATTCAACACACCAGGTAGGTCTGATGAAGTAAACTGGACCACATGTTTTTTCTTTGGGCGACTTGGAATTGTGCCACATTTTGTCAGATTGTACTGAGAACAGACTCAGTGTAGGAGTCAGTCTTCATGGGTCCAAACGTTTGAACCCGAATTGAAATGGGCCTGTAGAGCACTTGCTTTACTTCAGTTCATGCTCACCTCTCCAGTGGTGTCCATATAAACTGATCAAGAAAGGAGTTTACGTTTGTCTGTTGGATCTGTTATCTGAATGGTCCTGATTTGGAACCCGTAACTCCCCTGTTCCCCTGTGAGTTAAGGAATAAATAGAAAGTTTGCTGAAATATGATAAAATTGCTTTTTTCTTTTTCGTTCCTTAGCTTGCAGGAAAGGAATTCAGAACGATGCAGAATTTCTTGAGAAAAACCTGGGCTCATTTGTAGAGCAGGCTACCTTCACAGACCTGGAAGCTTTCAACATCTCCATCGTAAGTAATATTTTTTTCTATTCAAACTGTTTTAAAAAGACCCAATGATCCAATTTATCACTGCTGAAAGTTTACAATCTTCAGCTCAAGTCTTTGTGTACAAGTTATAGATGTGAAAATTGAGTCTGTTAATGTTTTTATAATGTTAGTATAATCAAATGTCCTTCTTTGTCATAAAATACCATTTATTATTTGTTTAATGAAGTACGTATGCCAGTGATGGTGAACCCTTGATTTTGTCCA
The DNA here is from genome assembly GCF_902500255.1 of Thalassophryne amazonica. Lineage (NCBI taxonomy): Eukaryota > Metazoa > Chordata > Actinopteri > Batrachoidiformes > Batrachoididae > Thalassophryne > Thalassophryne amazonica. The sequence goes on along the minus strand of NC_047121.1, from coordinate 59,488,239 downwards.
TGCCCTTTTAGACTGGTGCCATTTCACAGCTCCGTCCTTCTCAGTTGGCACAAGTTCTACAGAGCTCAGGGAACATCAATAATACAGACACAGTCAGGCTCGTATTTGACCGGCTCGAGCAGGGCGATGGCTTTGAAAATGTGGAGGTTTTGCTCACTGAACTCACAAAAAATGCACCGGTAAGCTTCCCTCTGACATTGGGGTAAGAAGAAAATTCCCATTCTTTAAAACAAGCAGAGTCAAATTATACATATGCATCTACTTCTATACATCAGTTACAGTGTTCTTATTGTATCAGATGATTGAGAACATTCCTTTTGCTCTTCAACTGCTTGCTAATGACTTCTGAACTACGTGCAACATGCAAACTGTGTAACGTGTATCTGATTTCATATTTTGTAATTGGACAGAATATTGTGATTGAATCCAGTGCAAGAGATCTCGCAATGAATCGGACCTTTGACCTCATCGCGCCCCGTCTTCCAAGCTTCAGTGAAAATGAGTGGAACCGGTGGTTCCTCGATTTGCTAAGACCTTGTCTGGCAAGCTTCAACCCGTTGATGCTCATGAATGTAACGTCGTTCATAAACTGCACAAACTATCGTGCTGTGTAAGCACTGCAAACATAAACACACCATGTTTCCAATTAATAAAATGTTAAAGAGGAATTTGATGATAATTATTGTGTTGACCCTTTGCAGTGTGAGGGGGCTGAGCCATGTTTACTCCACAACACCTCCGGAAAGACAAAGAGCAAATGCTGCCGTTTTGCTCAACTTCTTGAAGGATTCTGCCGGAGAATTCAACACACCAGGTAGGTCTGATGAAGTAAATTGGACCACATGTTTTTTCTTTGGGCGACTTGGAATTGTGCCACAGTTTGTCAGATTGTACTGAGAACAGACTCAGTGTAGGAGTCAGTCTTCATGGGTCCAAATGTTTGAACCCGAATTGAAATGGGCCTGTAGAGCACTTGCTTTACTTCAGTTCATGCTCACCTCTCCAGTGGTGCCCATATAAACTGATCAAGAAAGGAGTTTACTTTTGTCTGTTGGATCTGTTATCTGAATGGTCCTGATTTGGAACCCGTAACTCCCCTGTTCCCTTGTAAGTTAAGGAATAAATAAAAGTTTGCTGAAATATGATAAAATTGCTTTTTTCTTTTTCGTTCCTTAGCTTGCAGGAAAGGAATTCAGAACGATGCAGAATTTCTTGAGAAAAACCTGGGCTCATTTGTAGAGCAGGCTACCTTCACAGACCTGAAAGCTTTCAACGTCTCCATCGTAAGTAATATTTTTTTCTATTCAAAGTTTTTTAAAAAGACCCAATGATCCATGATTACTATCTTCAGCTCAAGTCTTTGTGTACAAGTTATAGATCTGAATATTGAGTCTGTTAATGTTTTTATAACATTAGTATAATCAAATGTCCTACTTTGTCATAAAATACCATTTTATAATTGTTTAATTAAGCAGGTATGCCAGTGATGGTCAGCCTTGTTTTCAGGGCTGTGAAAACTCCATGGATTTGTGAAATTCCAGGGATTTCATCGGGGGGGTAATTGTGATCGTCATTGAGTTTTTAAAATGTCTATCGCAACATGTTCTTTTTTTTCAATATCGTGGAAATTTTATAAGACCACGGCGGTCCACGGACACTGATCTGTGTGTTACAGATACAAATCAGTGTCCTCGGATCCACGGAGTTTTGAGGAGAAAAATCCCTCTCGTAAAGTGTAAAACAGGACTGGTTGGTTGCTGCGGAGACGATGTGTGGCTCCTGCGCAAAGCTTAAGCTAAATGTAGCATGTGGACATCGCAAACCTTTAGAGCTCTAAAGTTTTTAAAAGAAGAATTGTTCAGCATGTCTGTGTCACGGAACGGCGTCGAACAGAGAGAAGATGGTGAGAAAGACTGTTTGAAAAAGTCAGATAAGGACAAGAATCTATGGAATTGTCGCTGGCTTCATCAACACACCTGAAAGATAAAAGAAATGGGAAAAGTGAACTGTGCACTCAGCAAACACAGTAAAAAATTTTCTCTCTATGGAAAATAAACATTGTGCTGTTCAAACAGGATTTTAGACAAGATTATGTGACTTTTTTCATTAATCTAGACTTTCTTTCATTGGAAAAAACAGACTCTGGCTTTGAATGCATTTACATGAATTTACACAAGAATATAAATGAGTTTTTATTAAGGCAGCGACTCAACACAAGCACAAACCACAACCAAACTCATTTTGTTCCCACAGATGGAAGTTCTGGACCGTCTCACACCGCAGCAAAAGGCTGAGTTACTTGTGGATCCAGACACTGGTGCTTTGGAGAATGAGACCTTCATAAAGGTGGTGTGCAACACGTTCTTGGATTCCTCAGACACTGACCCGCTCAGTCAGTTCATCCAGGCCTTTTTCAGACAAATCCCCAGGAACGCTGACTGTCCATCATACACTGCCATGTAAGAAATGGAAATTTTCAAGTCTGCACATAAAAATGTTGTTTGTGTTTGTCATCGAACTCTGGTTCCTGACAAATCATCTCACTGTGTTGTTGTTTTTAGAGTCAATGGTCTTCAGCAGTGCTTCAAATTGAATCTTCCAGAGAGTGTGAAATCAAGCATAGGAAGCCTCCAAATGAAATTCCTACGTAAGTGATAAAAAAAATGCTTTCTGGCATTTTTATTGAATGAGGTATTTCTGTCAGAGCTGTATTCACTTGATACTTTATTTTGTCTGTCAAACAGGTTGTCGCATTACAGGTTCTCTGAGGGTAAGTTGCTTTTCTTTTGTATTTTATACATATTGAACATATTTACACTTGACAGTTGACAAGGTTAGAGTTTATTATTGAAACTTTAAGAGACAAAAAATTTTTGATCTGTGTCAAATATGCCACAAGTGTAATAATGATGATGTTTTTGTCTCCAGTGCAACAACACAGCAGTTAACGGTAAGTGTGTAAAAGTGGAGCGAGCTCCAGCGTGATTGCAAAATGACACTGGAAAGTGCAATTATGTGATGCATGAATATTGTCTTTTTACAGTGAGTCATATCTGTGCTGACGTCAGCGGGTAGGTGAATCACTGTTTGAAGTGCAGTGTTCTGGTTTTCTTCCTTTTCCCCTTTAAGTAACACTGTTTTTCATACTATCGTTTTGTTTAGGTCACAACAAATCCAATCTGGTGGCAACTTGACAGAAGCCCTGTGCAATATTTCCATCACTGCACACGCCTGTTCCTCAGTAAGATTGTTTTATTTCAGGTTTCAGTGTCTTCTGCTTTAATTACTTCCTGAGATGAATTGTCATGAACTCAGTCTTTATTTTTGTCTCATTTTAAGGCTACACATCTCACACCCAGCAACGTTGCGACACTGTTGAACTGTTCGCTGCAAAGCCAAATGACATACTCCCCAGAGGTCTGGAAGCTTTTCATCCGAGAAGCTTCTCCTGTGCTGGATGAGGCTCTTACCATGTACTCTGCTATGGTAAGTCCAAAAGTGTCATTTCAGAAAAAATTGGTGTTTTCCCTGTGAACCTGGTGCCCTATTAAATGAGACCTCCCCACCTGCCCAATTTAAGGCTCCCAACACCAGCAGTCAGTCCTTGACCCCCATTCTTGAGGCTGTTGGAGAGGTGATAATTGCCAACTTCAGCCAGATGCAAGTGCAAGATGATGCCTTTGTCAAGAGATGGTTTGAGACAAACCTTCATCCATTTTTGGCTGCTTCATCACCCAACTTCCTGTTTTGTCTCAGCTCGACAAACTTCAGCTGCCAAACGTACCACACTGTGTAAGTAACCAGGTTACATATTTCTGAACTGTGGACATTGATGGCAGATTATCTTGGAGATATACATTTGATTATACACTTGTTGATTTGGCCTTCACTCTTCAATGTTAGCATCCGGGCATTCAGCAGAGTCCAACCATCCATGAAGAGAGAGACACAGAAATCAGTCTTGACTCATTTCATCCAGCCGTTCCTTGTGAAAAATGACTCATCAGGTAAAGGCAGGCACTGTGTTTCAATTGATTAAAGTGGTGACGGCCTTTGGTCACAGTGGTTCATCCAAGTCTTTGTCTTTTTTTCTTCCCAGATCCTGGCTGTGTCTCAGCCAGCAGTGGTACTAAAGAGTGGCTCCAGGATAACTTTGGTAGCTTCTCTGAATTTGCAGATCTGCAGGATTTGCAAACCCTCAATCCCAATTTTTCTGTTGTACGTAACTGAACTGACCGCAGTCTTGTCTATTCAAATTAAAAATTCCACTTTTTTTTGTATTGATTGCTCTTTGATTTTGTCCATGCCCTTTTAGACTGACTCCATTTCACAGCTCCGTCCTTCTCAGTTGGCACAAGTTCTACAGAGCTCAGGGAACATCAATAATACAGACACAGTCAGGCTCGTATTTGACCGGCTCGAGCAGGCCGATGGCTTTGAAAATGTGGAGGTTTTGCTCACTGAACTCACAGACAATGCACCGGTAAGCTTCCCTCTGACATTGGGGCAAGAAGAAAATTCCCATTCTTTAAAACAAGCAAAGTCAAATTATACATATGCATCTACTTCTATACATCAGTTACAGTGTTCTTATTGTATCAGATGATTGAGAACATTCCTTTTGCTCTTCAACTGCTTGCTAATGACTTCTGAACTACGTGCAACATGCAAACTGTGTAACATGTATCTGATTTCATATTTTGTAATTGGACAGAATATTGTGATTGAGTCCAGTGCAAGAGATCTCGCAATGAATCGGACCTTTGACCTCATCGCGCCCCGTCTTCCAAGCTTCAGTGAAAATGAGTGGAACCGGTGGTTCCTCGATTTGCTAAGACCTTGTCTGGCAAGCTTCAACCCGTTGATGCTCATGAATGTAACGTCGTTCATAAACTGCACAAACTATCGTGCTGTGTAAGCACTGCAAACATAAACACACCATGTTTCCAATTAATAAAATGTTAAAGAGGAATTTGATTATACTTATTGTGTTGACCCTTTGCAGTGTGAAGGGGCTGAGCCATGTTTACTCCACAACACCTCCGGAAAGACAAAGAGCAAATGCTGCAGTTTTGCTCAACTTCTTGAAGGATTCTGCCAGTGAATTCAACACACCAGGTAGGTCTGATGAAGTACAACCTCAATTCCAATGAAGTTGGGACGTTGTGTAAAATGTAAATAAAAACAGAATACAATGATTTGCAAATCCTCTTCAACCGATATTCAATTGAATATACCACAAAGACAAACTGATAAACTTTTTTGTTTTTGTGCAAATATTGGCTCATTTTGAAATGTATGCCTACAACATGTTTCAAAAAAGCTGGAACAGTGGTATGTTTACCACAGTGCTACATCACCTTTCCTTCTAACAACACTCAATAAGCATTTGGGAACTGAGGACACTAATTGTTGAAGCTTTGTAGGTGGAATTCTTTCCCGTTCTTGCTTCATGTACAACTTGAGTTGTTCAACAGTCTGGGGTCTCTGTTGTCGTATTTTGCTCTTCATAATGCGCCACACATTTTCAATGGGCAACAGGTCTGGACTGCAGGCATGCCAGTCTAGTACCCGCACTCTTTTACTATGAAGCCATGCTGTTGTAACACGTGTAGAATGTGGCTTGGCATTGTCTTCCTGAAATAAGCAGGGACGTCCCTGAAAAAGACGTTGCTTGGATGGCAGCATGTGTTGCTCCAAAACCTGGATGTACCTTTCAGCATTGATGGTGCCATCACAGATGTGTAAGCTGCCCATGCCATTGGCAAAAACACACCACCATACCATCACAGATGCTGGCTTTTGAACTGTGCGCTGGTAACAATCTGGATGGTCTTTTTCTTCTTTTGTCCGGAGGACACAACGTCCATGATTTCCAAAAATAATGTGAAATGTGGACTCATCAGATCACAGCACACTTTTCCCACTTTGCATCTGTCCATTTCAAATGAGCTCGGGCCCAGAGAAGGCGACGGCGTTTCTGGATGTTGTTGATGTATGGCTTTCGCTTTGCATGGTAGAGTTTTAACTTGCACTTGTAGATGTCACGATAAACTGTGTTACCTGACAATGGTTTTCTGAAGTGTTCCTGAGCCCGCGTGGTAAGATCCTTTATACAATGATGTTGGTTTTTAATGCAGTGCCGCCTGAGGGATCGAAGGTCACAGGCATTCAATGTTGGTTCTCGGCCTTGCCGCTTACTTGTAGAAAGTTCTCCAGATTCTCTGAATCTTCTGATTGTATTATGGACTGTTGATGATGGAATCCCTAAATTCCTTGCAATTGAATGTTAAGAAACATTGTTTTAACTGTTGGACTATTTTTTTTCACACAGTTGTTCTCAAAGCGGTAATCCTTGCCCCATCTTTGCTTGTGAACGGCTGAGCCTTTTGGGGATGCTCCTTTTATACCCAATCATGGCACACACCTGTTTACAATTCGGTGTTTTTTGAGCATTCATGAACTTTCCCAGTCTTTTGTTGCCAACTGTTTTGAAACGTGTTGCAAGCATTCATTTCAAAATGAGCAAATATTTGCACAAAAACAATACAGTTTATCAATTTGAACATTAAATATCTTGTCTTTGTGGTGTATTCAATTGAATATTGGTTGAAAAGGATTTGCAAATCATTATATTCTGTTTTATTTACATTTTAGACAACGTCCTGACTTCATTGGAATTGGCATTGTAAACGTGACCACATGCTTTTTCTTTGGGCTTATTTCTGGACTTGGAATTGTGCCACAGTTTGTCAGATTGTACTGAGAACAGACTCGGTGTATCACCTCCTCCAACTAAGTTGTGTAGAGTTTGTTTTCACCCTTGTTTGTTTTTTTGTCTGTTTGTTAAGGAATTCTTTGCTGAAATGTCATGACATCCTTTTTGTTTGTTTTTTTCCCCATTAGCTTGCAGAAAAGGAATTCAGAATGATGCACAATTTCTTGAGATAAACCTGGGCTCATTTGTCGAGCAGGCTACCTTCACAGAGCTGAATGCTTTCAACCTCTCCACAGTAAGTAATATGTTTTATATACTGGCATTTTTGAAAAGGCACGATTTACATTTTATTACTGTTGAACATTTAGATGACTTTATGTTGGTCATCAGTTTTTTTCAGTATTTCAGTATTTTATCTTTCATTATGAAAATAAGTTTTTCAAAAATTTACAAATCCTACATATGAGATTCCATGCCTGTATGTGATGCTGATCGAGGATAATCTAACGTTTTTTTTTTGTTTGTTTGTTTTTTTTTTAGTCCTTCATTTTCTGGCACTCATCTTGGTCTGGGTTGCAGTGGTAATAGACCAACCATTTCAACCCACACTTCACTATCATTAGCTAAGTCTTGTCACTCTTTCTGGGTGACCCCTATGCATATCCAAGCCAGCTATGAAATATATTCCTGACGTTGGCCTCTTCCCAATTGCATGTGACTGGAAGACCTTCTTAGCAAATGACAAGGAGACCTTCTCACCAGATGCCAGAACCAGCTCAGCTGGCTCCTTTCAATGCAAAGAAGCAGAAGCTGTACACAGAGTTCCTCGATCACATTTCAGCTTCTCACCCTGTCCCAGAGTGTATGCCCACTTACCTGATGGAGAAATCTTAACTCACGCCAATTCGGATCCACAACCTTGTTCTTTCGGTCAGTACCTAAATTTCATGATCGTAGTTGAGGACAGGACTGATACTTCAAGAGCCTCACCTTGTGGCTCAGCTTTCTTTAGTCCAGTACAGCATCCGCAGAACATAAAAAATAGCCCCAAATCATCTGCCAATCTTGCTGTCTATCTTTCTCCACTTGTGAACAAGACCCCAAGCTTCTTGAATGCCTCCAACCTTTTCTGACAGAAGAACATGGTCTCATATTTGCAGGAGCTGATCCTCATCCCTGCTGTTTCACACCGCACAGATGTAATTCTGACATCACCAAACTGGACACATCCAACCCCTTACTGCGCTTTGAAATTATTTCCAAAATCGGCACCAGGTTTGAGGTGATGGCAAGGAAGTGGCGACAGCTCCTATTTTGTTCATACAGAGGCTGGATTGTGCATTGCAGTTTTTCAGGTCCCCATACTCTTGCATTTGCCCACCCCCACAGGACACCTCAGGGGACCCAGTCATATGCTTTTTCCAAAACCTCAAAATGCATGCAGACTGGTCCTTCATACTCCCAAGCTCGTTTAATGTCTTTGCGAGGGTAAAGAGCTGATCTCCTGGTCCACGGCCAGGATGGAACCCACATTGCTCCTCCTGAATCTGAGGTTTGATGATCGATCTCATCTCTACTACCCTGGCATAGGCATTCCCAGGGAGGCTGAGAAGTGACATTCCTCTATAATTGGAGCAGATACCCTTTTGGTACCCTTTTTGATCCCCCCGGTATGAAATACGTCCGTTCGTTTTTGCTTCTTCGTGCTATATCTCAAGAACTAGTTGACCAATTTCATTCATATTTAGCATAAGGGTGTTCTTGGGTGAGCCCCCGACACCAGTCGATTATGGTGACCTTGGGGTGAATTACACAGTCACAGCAAGATATTCAAGATGTTGTCATTCCCTTGTTAGCACAATATCTCAAGAACCAGTTGACCAATTTCATTCATATTTACAATAAGGGTGTAGTTGGGTGATCCTCTGACACTTTGTATTCCTGATTTGTGAGGAGCAGGGGGGATATGTCTTATGACTCTTGTTTAAACAGGGGGACCACCATCCCAGTCTGTCAGTGCAGAGGTACTGTCCCCGACTTCCATGCAGCCATTGACGTGCGGTGAGGTTGCTGGCTGGTGAGGCACTGACTTCATCAGTCAGATTTACAAACATATAAACCCCACAGAGTAGCGTATTCACCGTTTGATTGACAGCAGTTAACGGGTTATGTGTAAAATCTCATCAGCATTCTTTACACATACAGACTGTACCACACAAAAAAGCACATTTAATTAACATGAGCGGAGCATCGTGCAGCAGCGCAAGGCTCACTCTATGGTAGATGGAGGCACAAACCGGAAATGGCACAAAAAAAAAACTCTGCAGTGGGGAAAAAGCCACAAACCGTTATTGTAAAAAGCCGTAAAAAGCCACAAACCAACGGCAGACGAACTTAGACATTATAAAGAGGAGTAGATGCCGCATTGGTTGCTGAGGCACAAGAAATGTGGCCGCCATCTTGGAGCGGTCATCGTAGTGATTCTATCACAAGGCACAGTGAAGGTTTGATTTTATAATCTTATTTTCTTTTTTAATCTTTCTAACATAATATGTGAAATACCAAGTGTTCCAGTACTTTTGGAGGGTACTATATCCTAAGCTTGTGATGAGTGAAAAATGAGTGTGGTATTATTACTGTTTTAAGAATGTTTAATTTTCACTGTTGCTGCACTTTGTGTGAAATCATAGTCATATCTTATATCATATTGATATGACAATATTGCATTATGATAATTTGGCCATATTGTAGGCAAAAAAAAAAAGAAAAATGCTTAAAAAGGTGTGGGGGGCAGAGCTCCCCCCAGAAGCTGAAAGGCAAAAAAAAAAAAGGCGGGGAGCTCTCCAGAAGCTGAAAGGCAAAATAAATAAATAAAATAAAAGCCGGGGGGTGTGGGGGGCAGAGCTCCCCAGAACCTGAAAAGTTTTGGCTATGCTCATGCTCCACCGAAGCAGTTACTCAAAAAACCGTATGAAGGACATAAATGACATGGTGAGAAGCTGAAGAGCTTTGCTCGTCATGTCTGCGACATATACATATTAAAAAACATGATTACTTACAAATGAAGTCCACACGTGCCGCTCCGTCTAACAAAATCAATCAATGACTTGTCTGTAAGTTTTCCTTATCTTCCTTCAGTTTGAAAAGTCTCTCTGTCTCAGTGGAGATCACTGCCAGGCAAGAAAGTCCTCCTTTCTGGCTCTGAATGTGAGCGGTCGACCGCTCGTGTTTGATGAGAAAATTCTTCAGGTCACAATATTCCATCTGAATCCAGACAGTCACAAGGCAGCAGAAAAGGTGTTTTCTTGCTGGATGTCCACACAACCAAACTTTACCTGTGTGTTCCACTCCATTCTATTCCACAGTCCATCCTTTAATTACCTCCTGCTTCGATTAAAAGTCCAGTTTAGAAAATTGTTTCATTTTGGATATGTAATTATCCATTCTGAAAGTAAATTAAATGAGCCGTGGCTCTTAACTTGCTAATTGTAAACTGTAGCTTGCTGTCACTTATTCTGCAGCTGAGGAGTTGCTGCAAGAAGAATCCCTGGGATCACTAGTGCCCCCTACCATGTGGCAGGACAACTGCGTGCCTCACTTGGTGCCTTTTTGCAGCATTTTATGATCACTCAGCACACAAAACACGTTACACACACATACAGCTGCTGACAAAAAACACTGTACATTATGTACATCAATTTTATTAGTGACATACAGAGTCAGTGAATAAAAAATAATCTTGTGAAGTTAAAAGGAAAATAACTTTATAGTAC